>NW_028258196.1:3000000-3300000 GCF_053883595.1 Heterocephalus glaber | reverse complement strand
TGTGTACTTTTAAAAATTTTTTGGTTATTTTAATTTTTGGAAGCTGATATTGTTAAATTCTTTTATTGGTACATTTTAGGTATACAACACAATTACATTTCTCATTGGGAATTGTACCTTTACATAATGCATCTTGGTTCCAATTTTATCCCCATTCCCTGCCCTCCCTTCAACCCCTCCACCCTTCCCTATTTACAAAGACTTTGTTTCCATTTTTTCAATTTTTCATCATTTTTACTTTCCCTTCTTTCCTTTCCCCTGCCCCTCCCACTACTCCTACCCCTTTGGACTTTTTTTTTCCTATTTTGCATTATTGATTATTCATTCTAATCATTGGTACATTTTAGGTATACAATATAATGACATTCATCTTTGGAAATTTGCACCTTTACATAGTCTCTCTTGGTTCTTAATTTTCACCATTGCCCAGCACTCCCTTCAACCCCTCCAGTCCTCCCTATTTACAAAGATTTTGTTCCTATTTTTCCACTTTCTCATATTAATCCCATTCCTTTTTATCCTTTCCTCTATCCCTCGCACTTCCTTCCCCTTTGCCTCTTTTCTTCCTATTGCACATTATCTATTATACCTTTTGGTCCTTATTTACACTTTCAGTTCCTCACACTAGAGAAACTATTCGGTATTTATACACGTGTGTCCTATTTATTTCACTTAAGAGTAACACCTCAATGTGCATCCACTTAGCTATAAATGTCTCTAATTTCTCATTTTTTATGGCTGAGTAGTACTCCGTTTTATAAAAAAAAAAACCACATTTTCTTCAACCAGTCTCCAGTTGATGGGCATTTGGGCTATTTCGATGTTTTAGCTATTACAAATTATGCCACTATGAACATGGGTGCACATATATCACTGTGGTATGATTCTTTTAATTCTTTGGGGGAGATACCCAGCAGGGGAATAGTGGGGTCAAATGGGACTTCCAGTCATAGTTCTTTGAGGTATCTCCATACTGATTTCCACAGTGCTTGCACCAGTCTACACTCCCACCAGCAGTGGAACAGTGTTCCTCTTTCCCCACAGCCCCGCCAGCATTTGTTATTGGTTGATTTCATGATAGCAGCCATTCTTTCTGGAGTTAGGTGGAATCTCAGCATTGTTTTCGTTTGCATATCTCAAATGACCAGTGATGTTGAACATTTTTTCATGTATTTATTTGCTATTTCTCCTTCTTTGTCTGAGAAATGTCTGTTCATTTCAGATGCCCATTTTTGGATTGGGTCTTTAAATTGGGGAGGTCTGATCTTTTTAAGTTCTTTATAGATTCCAGATAGACCTTTGTCTGAGGAAAAGCAGGTGAAGATATTTTCCCACATTGTGGGTTGTCTCTTCACACTGCTGGTGGTTTCTCTTGCTGTGCAGAAGCTTTTTAATAAGAAGAGATCTCACTTGTTGATTGTCTGTGCTAGTTCACAGGCAACTCTTTTCCTACACCGATGTCTTCAAGGGTTCTACCTAACCTCTTTTCCAACTGGTTCAGAGTTTCTATTTTAATATTTAGATTTTTAATCCATTTTGATTTTAGTTTAGTGCATGGCAAGAGATCTAGGTCTAGTTTTCATCTTTGGTAGGTTGAAACCCAATTTTTCCAGCACCATTTATTAAAGAGGCTATCTTTCCTCCAGTGAGGGTGTTTGGCTTCTTTATCAAAGAAGAGATGGCTGACTGTGTCTGGCATTGTTTCTGCATCTTCTAATCTGTTCCACTGGTCCTTGGGTCTGTTTCTTTGCCAGTACCATGCTGTTTTTATCACAGTAGCTTTGGAGTAGAGTTGCAGGTTGGGGATTGTGATACCCCCTGCAATGTCTCTGTCACCTAGAATTGCTTTTGCTATTCTGGGTCTCTTCTTCTTCCAAATGAATTTTTGGATTGTTTTGTCGAGGTCTATGAAGTATGCTGCTGGGATCTCAACTGGAATTGCATTAAAGCTATACAGTAGTTTTGGAAGTATGGCCATTTTCACTATATTAATCCTTCCTCCCCAGGAACAGGGGGTGTCTGTCCATTTTCTGATATCATCTTCAATCTCTCTTTTCAGAGTGCCATAGTTTTCAGAGAAGAGGCTTTGATTTCTTTCGTTAGGTTGATTCCTAGGTTTTTCAGTTTTTGGATGCTATTATGAAAGGAATTATTTGCCCTATTTCTGTCTCAGTGAGTCTATGGTTTGTGTAGAGGAAAGCTGTTGATTTTTGTGTGTTGACCTTGTATCCAGCTACTTTACTGAATTTGGTTATTAAGTCTAGAAGACTTTTGGTGGCATACTCTGGGTCTTCTATATAGATTATCATCTCATCTGCAAATAATGACAGTTTGACTTCTTCATTTCCTATCTTTATTCCTTTTATTTCTTTCTCTTGTCTAATTGCCATGGCTAATGTTTCCAGAACTATATTGAACAAGAGTGGTGATAGTGGACATCCTTCTCTTGTTCCTGATTTTAGTGTTAAGGATTTCAGTTTTTGACCATTTAGTATGATATTGGCTGTTGGTTTTTCATAGATGGCTTCTATCAGTTTGAGGTAGAGACCATCTATTCCAATTTTTTGGAGGGTTTTTATCATAAATGCATGTTGGATTTTGTCAAATGCTTTTTCTGCATCTATGGAGATAATCATATGGTTTTTGTCCTTGACTCTATTGATATAGTGTATTACATTGATTGATTTGCGTATATTGAACCATCCCTGCATCCCTGGGATGAATCCCACTTGATCAGGGTCTATGATCTTCTTGATGATCTTCTGCATTCTGTTTGCCATTATCTTATTAAGGATTTTTGCATCTATGTTCATTAGTGAGATTGGCCTATAGTTCTCCTTTTCGGTTGGGTCTTTCTCTGCTTTGAGGATCAAGGTGATGCTTGCTTCCAGGAATGAATTTAGGAGTATGGCTTCCCTTTCAATTTCATTGAAGAGTTTAAACAGTAGTGGCAGCAGTTCCTCTCTAAATGTCTTGCAGAATTCAGCTGTGAAGCCATCAGGGCCCGGGTTTTTCTTAGTTGATAAGTTTTTAATTACATTTTCAATTTCATTGGTTGATATTGCATTGTTCAAAATTGTTAGGTCTTCTTCGTTCAACTTGGGTAATTCATATGTATCTAGGAATCTGTCCAATTCTTCTGTGTTGTCCATCTTATTGGCATATAGGTTCTGGAAGTAGGTATTGATGATCCTCTGGATTTCTGCTGGGTCTGTTGTCATTTCACCCTTTTCATTCCTAATTGCATGGATTTGGGCCTTTTCATTCCTTTTTCTGATAAGGTTGGCTAAGGGTTTGTCAACTTTGTTGATTCTTTTGAAGAACCAACTCTTGGCTTCATTCATTTTTTTGTATCATTCTCTTAGTCTTCATTGCATTGATTTCTCCTCTGATCTTTATAATTTCCTCCCTTGTATGAGCTTTGGGGTTGTCCTGCTCTTCTTTTTCTAGAAGCTTGAGGTTCAGCATCAGGTTCTTTAATTGGGCTCATTCTGTTTCCCTAATATGCATATTCACTGCTATGAATTTCCCTCGTAAGACTGCTTTCATTGTGTCCCATAGATTCCAATATGTTGTACTGTCATTGTCATTTAATTGAAGGAACTGTCTGATTTCTTCTTTAATTTCCTCTGTGACCCATTGGTTATTCAGAAGTGTGTTGTTCAATTTCCACATGTTTATGAAATTTTTTGTGTTTCTTTTGCTATGGATCTCCAATTTCATCACACTATGGTCTGATAATATACAGGGGATAACTTCAATTCCTTTGCACTTGCTTAAACATGTTCTATGTGTCAGTATGTGCTCTATTTTGGAGAATGACCCATGTGCAGCTGAGAAGAATGTGTATTCTGATTTTGTGGGGTGGAAGACTCTGTAAACATCTGTTAAGTTCATTTGTTCAAGAGTTCGATTGAGTTCTAGTATTTCATTACTTATTTTTAGTCTAGTTGATCTATCTATTTGTGACAGTAGGGTGTTGAGGTCCCCCACTACAATTGTATTAGTGCATATATGACTTTTCATGTCTGTTAGTATTTGTTTTATATAGTTGGGTGCACTAGTGTTTGGTGCATAGATACTTATGATTGTCATCTCTTCCTCTTGGATTCTTCCCTTTACAAGGATGTAGTGTCCTTCTTCATCTCTCTTAATCAGTGTTGGTTTGAAATCTACCTGATCTGCCAAGAGGATAGCTACTCCTGCTTTTTTGGGGGGTTCCTGTTACATGGAGTATTGTTTTCCACCCTTTAACTTTCAGTCTGTGAGTTTTCTTTTGAATTAAGTGTGTTTCTTGTAGGCAGCATATTGTTGGATTTTGCTTCTTGACCCATTCTGCCAGTCTGTTTCTTTTGATTGGTGAATTGAGACCATTAATGTTGATGGTTATAAGTGAAACGTATTGACTTGTCATTGCCATGACTTTTTCTTTTTGTTGGCTTCTCCCCCTTTACATTTAATTTCTTGTCATGCCAGGTGGGTTCATTCTGCTTTGCTTCCTGGGGTTGTGATCCTCAATGTCTGTTTCTAGGATATTGTGTAAAATTCTTTGGAGTGCTGGGTTGGTATTCATGAAGTTCCTAAGGTGCTCTTTATCATGAAAGTATCTTATTTCTCCATCAATTTTGAAAGATAGTTTTGCAGGGTACATCAATCTGGGTTGGAGGCTGTTTTCTTTTAGGGCTTGGAATATGTCACTCCAAGCTCTTCTTGCCTTGATGGTTTGTGTTGAGAAGTCTACTGTGATTCTGATGGGCTTCCCTTTGTATGTGATTTGTTTCTTTTCTCTGACTGCTTGGAGAACTTTGTTCTTCTGTTGAGTTTCTGGAATCTTAACAATTATATGCCTATGTGTAGATTTTTTTTGATCAAGGCTCTTTGGGGTCCTATATGCCTCACTTATCTGTATGTCAAGCTCTTTTCCCCTGCTTGGGAAGTTTTCTGCCATTATTTCTGTGAAGAGATTTTTTATGTCATCTGCACTCTCTCCTGTTTCTTCATTGAGCCCAATCAGTCTTATGTTATTCTTCTTTGCATCATCTAGCAGCTGCTGGATTGATTTCTCATGTTCCCTTATAATTTTGAAGCAATTTTTCTTTTCCTGGTCACTAATTGCAATCTTATCTTCTATATCTGAAATTCTGTCCTCACATTGGCTCATTCTGCTGTGTAGACTTTCAATGGAGTTTTTCATGTCCTGGAAATCTATTTGCATCTGTTTTATGGATTCCATTTGCTTCTTATGTTGGGATTCCATCATGTTCCTCAGCTCTTCTCTAGATTTATTAATCATGTCTTGCACTAGGGGCACAATTTCTCCTGTTATCTGAGAAATTATTTCTGATTTCATTTTTTCCAGATCCCCTTTTGTTGCCAGTTCACTGGGTCCAGGTGGTTGAGTATCAGAGTGTTCCATCTCATTTCCCTTTGAGGTTGCTGTAGGTGATCTGGAATTTGGTTTTGAGACTTATTTACATGTTTTCTCATTTTGACTGGGCCAGGGGGCTGTTAGCACCTGCATGGATTACCTCCTCTGAGCTGGGTGAGGTGGGACAGGGGCCATGAGCAGCAGTAGGGATGGTGACCCAAAAGCCCTTTCCTGTGGGCTGGGAGCAGCGGGAGGGATGGTGGCCAGGAAGCCCCTTCCTCTGGACCAGGAGCAATGGGATGGCGGCTCAGAAGCCCCTCCCTCTGGGCCGGGAGTTGTGGGAGGGATGGTGGCCTGGAAGCCCCTTCCTCTGGGCCAGGAGCAGCAGGACAGAAGGTGGCCCAAAAGCCCTTTCCTCTGGGCTCGGAGCAGCGATAGGGATGGTGACCGAGAAGCCCCTTCCTCTGGACCAGAAGCAGTGGGATGATGGCTCAGAATCCCCTACCTCTGGGCCTGGAACAGCGGGACTCAGTACCTTGGTCTGGTGGTCTGGTGTCCTCTGTGTCTTTGTAGTGTGGAACCAGGTGGCTGCCTGTCTGCAGCGGGGTGATTCAGTGTCTTCCGCGTGACTGGGGACCTCGGTAGGGCGTGCACAGACCTGCCTGTCTGCAGCGGGCTGATTTGCCCTGTTCTGTGCGACTCAGGACCTCGGTAGGGCATGGGCAGACCTGCCTGTCTTCAGAGGGGTGATTCAGCATCTCGGCAGTTGGGTTTTTTAAGGGCCCTTTTTCAATAACTTTAACACTCTGTAACAAAAGATTCTTATTTAAATAGATGACAATGACTATTTTTGTTTTTATTAAAAGAAAGCTGACATGCCTAACAATATTTAATCTTTTATGATTGCCTTTTTATAACTTTTTATATTCTCACCAGAGTGCTTTACCTTTTGAAGTAAAATATGGCAGATTCAAGTTATTGAAGCAGACTGGCAGTCTTAAAGGATGCAGAGTAGGGTGTTTCCTTTAAAAGTTCAGAATGCAAACTTAGCATTTGCCTCAGCTGCATTTTATTTATTATTTTCTTGAGAATCCAATACCAATGTTTATTTGAATGGAGTTGCTGAACAATAACATAGCAATGAATTTTGGTATTTGAAACACTAGTTTGAAAAACATTTTGACTTGAGTGTATAGTTTATTTAGCAAGACATTTAATATATACCAGTAAAGGTCATTCAAGAAATGCAGATGAAAACAACACTGAGATTCCACCTCACCCCACAAAGAATGGCTGCTATCAAGAAATTAACCAATAACTAATGCTGGTGGGAGTGTGGAGAGAAAGGAACCCTTCTCCATCGTTGGTGGGAATGTAGATTGGTGCAAACACTGTGGAAATCAGTATGGAGATACCTCAAAGAACTAGGACTACAGGTCCCATTTGACCCAGCTATTCCCCTACTGGGAATCTTCCCCAAAGAATTAAAAGAATCATACCACAGCGATATATGTGCACCTATGTTTATAACAGCACAATTTGTAATAGCTAAAGCTTGGAAACAGCCCAACTGCCCATCGACTGGAAACTGGATAAAGAAGATGTGGTTTTTTTATAAAATGGAGTACTACCCAGCCATAAAGAAAGAGAAACTAGAGACATTTATAGCTAAATGGATGCATATTGAGGCCATACTCTTAAGTGAAATAAATAGGACACACATGTGTAAATACCGAATAGTTTCTCTAGTGTGAGAAACTGAAAGTGTAAATAAGGATGAAAATGATTAAAATGAATAATTGATAATTTGAAATAAGAAAAGGCCCAAGGGTTTGGGGATGATGGAAGGGAAAGGGGAAAGGGAAGAAGGGAAAGAAAAAAATTATGAGAAAAAAAAATGGAATCAAACTCTGTGTAGATAGGGAAGGGTGGAGGGGGTGAAGGGTGCACAGGTAATGGGAGAAAAAGTAAAAACTAAGATGCATCATGTTCTGGTACAAACACCCAATGATAAATGTAAATGTATTTTATACCTAAAATGTACCAATAAATACATATATTTTTTTAAAGAAATATATATATATATATATACCAGTAAATTGCAGTGAAGTATTTTATTTTTCTAAGTAATTCCTGTTTTTATTTATCATTATAAAACAGTTTTAAATGGAAGCCCTCTATTGAGAAAATTACTTTAAATTGCATTGGGTTTGTGAATGCAGCCTTGATCAGAATTTTGTTTTTGTTCAGTTTTTCTATTCATATGGGTAAATACTGGTTGGGATGACTTGATATCTCATGTGTAGTGCTACACACCTAACTTATGGTGCTAAAATTAGCACATCCTAATGCTTGCTGCAGATGCAAACACATTAAAGGTACTTTGCATGAAAAAAAAAAAAAAAGATATACGGGCTAGAAAGAGCCATGGTCATCCCTTACTTCCTTTAGTTCCTTATACTTGTCATGAACTGTTCTCCTCTGGGATGCTTGCCTGCCATGTCACTCTGCCTTGGAGCCAGGCAATTATGGACTGAAATCTCTACAAACTGTGAGCCAAATAAACCTTTCCTCCCTTAACTTTGGGCATCAGGTATTTTGTTTCCGCAAAAAGAAAAGTAACTCAGACATAGGTTAAGCAATTTGTTCCACATCAGCTAAGAAGGCAGGATTTGATTAAACCACTGTTAGGAGCTACAGTAAGAAACTCCTAGAAACTATAAAGTTGGGAAAAGCCCTTCTTAAAGAATGGAGTCAATGAAAATGAATATATATAATGGTGTTTACACAGTTATAAAAGCAGACAGCCTTATAAGGTACCTTATAAAGATGTTGCTCTTGGAACTATACAATCAGCAAATATCATTAGGAAAAGAGCTTAAATGCAATTGATAGAAATGAAAACTCCCTGGCTTTGTCAAATGATGGCTTTGGTGAAAAATTTTACAGATGCTGCATCTAGCTTTCTCAATGAAGAAATAACCCTATAAGAAAACACTTTTCAGAAATGTTGACTGTCATCGCCATCACACTACAGTATTTTGACGAAGAGACATTTAGACCTTTAACTTAGGTACCTGCATATAGATATGCACAAAAGAAGACTCTAAAATAGTGTATAAGGGCCAGGGATTTAGCTGAGTGGTTCTGTTGCCTGCCTCGCAAGTGCAAGGACCCGAGCTCAATCCCTGGGACCCAAAAAAAAAAAAAAATGGTGTATGTCTGCAAATTATTTTATAATTTTTGTACCAACATTTAGTAAACTGAAATTCTGGTTTGTATGTCAAAGCCTTCTGAATTTCTTTAGTAAGACCTAGTCTCCTGGGAGCTAGTTATCTCTGTGTGATTAACAAAATTAATTGAACAAATGGACTAAATAGATGTTTACAGAGAGTTCCATCCCACAAAATAAGAATACACATTCTTTTCAGCTGCACATGGATCATTCTCCAAAAATATACCACATGCTACCTCATAGAACATGTTTAAATAAATGCAAAGGAATTGAAGTTATCCCCCATATATTATCAGGCCATACTGCAATTAAACTGGAGATCAATAGCATAAGAAATCACAAGAACTTCACAAACACATGGAAATTCAATAACACTCTCCTGAACAACAAATGGGTTACAGAGGAAATTAAAGAAGAAATTAGACAATTTTTACAAATAAATGATAATGCCAGTAAAACATACAGGAATCTATGGGACACAATGAAAGCAGTTCTAAGAGGGAAATTCATAGCAGTGAATGTCCACATTAGGAAAACAGAGAGAGCTCAAATAAACATCCTAATGCTGAACTTCAAGACAAACCCAAAGCTTGTACAAAAGAGGAAATTATAAAGATCAGAGCAGAAATCAATGCAATGGAGAAGAGAACAATACAAAAAAAATCAATGAATCAAAGAACTGGTTTTTCAAAAGAATAAATAAAATTGATAAACCTTTAACCAACCCAATCCAAAGAAAGGAAAGAAAAAGCTCAAATCCATGCAATTAAGAATGAAAAAGGTGAAGTCACAACAGATCCAGCTGAAATCCAGAGGATCACCAATACCTACTTTGAGAACCTGTACTCTAATAAAATGGAAAACGCAGATGAAATGGACAGATTCCTAGATACATACAAATTACCAGAGATAAATGAAGAAGATATAAAAATTCTAAACACCTCAATTACAATGAGTGAAATTGAAAACGAAATTCAAAATTTACCAACAGAGAAAAGCCCAGGCCCTGATGGCTTCACTGCTGAATTCTGAAGACATTTAGAGAAGAACTAATACCACTACTTTTTAAACTTTTCAATGAAATTGAAAGAGAAGCAATACTTTCAAATTCATTCCTGGAAACAAGTGTTACTTTGATTTCAAAACCAGGGAAAGACCCAACCCAAAAAGACAACTACATGCCAATCTCCCTAATGAACATAGATGCAAAAATCCTCAACAAGGTACTGGCAAACAGAATACAAAGGGTCATCAAGAAGATCATACACTCTGACCAAGTTAGATTTGTCCCAGTGATGCAGGGATGGTTCAACATACATAAATCAATAAATGTAATACACTATATTAACAGAGCTAAGGACAAAAACCATATGATCATCTCAGCAGATGCAGAAAAAGCATTCAACAAAATCCAACACCCATTCATGATAAAAACCCTAGAGAAAATTGGAATAGAAGGTTTTTATCTCAACCTGATTAAGGCTATCTATGAAAAACCAATAGCCAACATCATTCTAAATGGTCAAAAACTGAAAACTTTCACACTAAAATCAGGAACAAGACAAGGATGCCCACTATCACCACTCCTGTTCAATACTGTTCTGGAAATATTAGCCACAGAAATTAGAAAAGAGAAAGAAATTAAAAGAATAAAGATAGGAAATGAAGAAGTGAAACTGTCATTATTTGCTGATGATATGATACTTTACATAGAAGACCCAAAAAACTCGGTCAAAACTCTTCTAGACCTAATTGACAGATTCAGTAGAGTAGCTGGATACAAGGTCAACACTCAAAAAACAATACCTTCTTGCACACAAATAACAGACTCACTGAGAGAGAAGTTAGGGAAACAATTCCTTTCACAATAGCATCCAAAAAATGAAATATCTAGGAATCAATCTAACAAAGGAAGCAAAAGACCTCTACACTGAAAACTACAGCACTCTGAAAAAAGAGATCAAAGAGGGTATAAGAAAATGGAAAGATATCCCTTGTTCCTGGGTAGGAAGAACCAATATAGTGAAAATGGCCATACTTCCAAAAGTGCTATATAGATTTAATGCAATGCTAACTGAAATTCCAACAATATATTTCACAGAACTAGAGAAAACAATCCAAAAATTCATTTGGAACCAGAAGAGACCTAGAATAGCAAAAGCAATTCTAGGCAACAGAGACATGGCAGGGGGTATCACAATCCCCAACTAGAAACTATACTGCAAAGTTACTGTGATAAAAACAGCATGGTACTGGTAAAGAAACAGACCCAAGGATCAGTGGAATAGATTAGAAGATGCAGAAACAATTCCAGACATAGTCAGCCATCTCATCTTCAATAAAGGAGCCAAACACCCTCACTGGAGGAAAGATAGCCTCTTTAATAAATGGTTTTGGAAAAACTGGATTTCACCCTGCCAAAGATTAAAACTAGACCCATAACTATCTCCATCAACTAAACTAAGATCAAAGTGAATTAAAGATTAAATATTAAAACAGAAACACTAAACTTGCTGGAAGATAAGTTAGGTAGAACTCTTGAAGACATTGGCATAGGAAAAGACTTTATGAACAAAACCTCAGTATCATGGGAACTACCACAAAGAATCAATAACTGGGATCTTATCTTATTAAGAAGCTTCTGCACTGCAAGAGAAACCACCAACAGAGCTAAGAGACAACCTGCAATATGGGAAAAAACTTTTAGCAGCTGTATCTCAGACGAAGGATTACTATCTAGAATCTATAAAGAACTTTAAAAAAATCAGGTCCCCCAAATTCAAAGACCAAATTCAAAAATGGGCATCTGAAATGAACAGACATTTCTCAGACAAAGAAGTAAAAGCAGCAAATAAATATATGAAAAAATGTTCAACATCACTGGTCATTCAAGAGATGCAGATGAAAACAACAGTGAGATTCCACCTCACCCCAAAAAGAATGGCTGCTATCAAGAAATCAACGAATAACAAATGTTGGCGGGGGTGTGGGGAGAAAGGAACACTTTTCTGTTGTTGGTAGGAGTGCAGTCTGGTGCAACCACTGTGGAAATCAGTATGGAGATACCTCAAAGAACTAAGACTAGAGGTCCCATTTGACCCAGCTATTGCCCTGCTGGGTATCTTCCCAAAAGAATTAAAAGAATCATACCACAGCAATATATGTACACCCATGTTTATAGCAGCACAATTCGTAATAGCTAAAGCTTGGAAACAGCCCAAGTGCCCATCAACTGGAGACTGGATAAAGAAGATGTGGGGTTTTTTTTTTTATAATATGGAGTACTACTCATCCATAAAGAATGAGAAACTAGAGACATTTATAGCTAAATGGATGCATATTAAGGCCATATGCTTAAGTGAAATAAATAGGACACATGTGTGTAAATACCAAATAGTTTCTCTGGTGTGAGAAACTGGAAGTGGAAATAAGAATTAAAATGACTTAAAACAAGTGATTGATAATGTGAAATAGGAAGAAAAGGTCCAAAGGGGTAGGGGAAGGGGGAGGAGAAGGGAAAGGGAAAGAAGGGAAAGGGAAAATTATGAGAAAAGAAAAAAATGGAAACAAAGTCTTTGTAAATAGGGAAGGTTGGAGGGGTGAAAGGCGCACAGGTAATGGGGAAAAAAATAAGAACCAAGATACATCATGTACAGGTACAAGCACCCAAAGATAAATGTAAATGTATTGTATACCTAAAATGTACCAATAAAAGAATTTAAGGGGAAAATAAAGAAGTTGAGGACCAGCTCCTCTCTTGGGCTGCCCTTGCTGTGGTACTGATTCCCATGGGTCCTACCAGGCTTCCTCTCTCTGGACCTGTTTGTTCCTGCAGTATCTTCTACCCAGTGTTTCGGATCAGTGCTTCCTAAACTGTACTGCATTTGCGGATCACCTAGGTATCCCATTAAAATGTCAACCTCTACAGATGATCAACAAGCTAAACAGACGCATTATTTTGTTGCATAGAATCATAAAATCTAAAATTTTTCGGTTTCCTTACCTGTGAAATAAGAGATTGAATGAGCTCTTGATGATGAACAGGTTTGTCCTGTTGAGCCATTTGTGAGGCATCGCTCATGATTATGGCAATGCTGTCCTAGGAAGGAGACTGAAGCTCTTTTAAGGAGACACTGATTAGTCATGTCTATTGTGTGATTAACATGCAAAAACATGGCAGACATGTCACATGTAAAATTCCTATGTAGAGAATCTCTAAACTTCCTAGGTTTTCCTGACTCCTGGAATTCACAGCAATATATTAGACCAAAGCCATCTAAAATCCTGGTAGTGTATTAACATTTGTGAGTGTGGTTTGTGTGAAAGAAAGAAAAGAAAAAGAAAGAAAGAAAGAAAGAAAGAAAGAAAGAAAGAAAGAAAGAAAGAAAGAAAGAAAGAAAGAAAGAAAGAGAAAGAGAGAGAGAAAGAAAGACAAAATATCAAGATCAAACTTTGGAGTTCAGATTTCCTCTAGAAAAGTTCCAAAATTAACACTCTCTGGCTCACTGGCCTCTACCAAAGTGGTACTGCAACCTTGTGCATGTGGTCAGGAGCAAAAGGGATATGTCTATCAGAGTGTCAGAATTTCCAATGATAAATTAGTTAAATTCTAATAGGACATGGAGACAACCCAGGTAAAATATGAGGAAATTATGAGAAGATGGAGACAAGTTTCTCTTTCTTTCTTTAATTCCCTTTATTCTTATTCAATTTAATTTAATGCATATTAGGATGCAGTAGAAAAAAATCAGCTAAATGTCTAAAGTTAAGATGCATTGATTTGATTGGCTGTTATAGTCATTAAACTTGTCAATGAAAAATATGTAGCAGCAAGGTGGAATACTCATGATCTAAAGCATGAGGAAAATAGGATATGAAAATGTGTACCACTATTAAAATATATGCATGAAGAAGGAAGATGGAACAAAAATAGTCTCAGAGGTAAACTTATTTTGGAACTGTTCACATTGGTAATGTTCTTTAACTTTCCAAGTTTGCTACAATAAACAAGTACTTATAATACTTTTACAAAAGGGAGTTAATTGCAAGGAAAGCCAAATGTGATTTAAAGAACATTTGCCTTATTAATTATAGAAGTAATTTAACAATCTAAAGGCAAGCTAAGAGAGGGCATTCTCCTATAATCTCATTACTTGGCATCACGCCATTTTACTTTAATTATAAATGCATTTTGAAGTTGAAATAAAAGAGATGAGTAGCTATGGCAGAAGTGTTAATTTGTAAAACTCAAAGGAAACAAAAAAGTGGTTGTAAATAAAATGAGTTATGTTAATTCAAAACTCAGCTTCACTTAAACTCAATTTTAAAAATAAGAGTAAGGTCTTTATTTTTTTTAAACTTTATTTTATTGGTACAATTTAGGTACACGACATAATGACATTCATCACTGGCAATCTGCACCTTTACATAGTCTCTCTTGGTTCTTATTTTTCACCCTTGCCCAGCCCTCTCTTCAACCCCTCCATCCCTCTCTATTTACAAAGACTTTGTTTCCATTTTTTCATTTTCTCATATTAATTCCATTCCCTTCTTTCCTTTCCCCTACCCCTCCCACTTCCCCTTCCCCTTTGCCCCTTTTCTTCCTATTTCACATTATCTATTATACCTTTTAGTCCTTATTTAACTTTCAGTTTCTCACACTAGAGAAACTATTCCATATTTACACGTGTGTCCTATTTATTTCACCTAAGACTATCGCCTCAATGTGCATCCATTTACTTATAAATGTCTCTAATTTCTCATTTTTTATGGGTGAGTAGTAATCTATTTTATGAAAAAAACCACATTTTCTTTATCCAGTCTCCACTTGATGGGCATTTGGGCTGTTTCCAAGTATTACCTATTACAAATTTTGCTGCTATGAACATGGGTACACATATATCACTGTGGTATGATACTTTTAATTCTTTGGGGAAGATCCCCAGCAGTGGAATAGCTGGGTCAAATGGAACCTCCAGTCCTAGTTCTTTGAGGTATCTCCATACTGATTTCCACAGTGGTTGCACCAGTCTGCACTCCCACCAGCAGTGGAGCAGGGTTCCTCTTTCCCCACAGCCCCACCAGCATTTGTTCTACCTACTTTTATACCTTTTAATCCTCCACAAAAGTATCTTTAAATGCTATGCTACTGTGATTAGTTGACATTAAGGAGTTGGCATTTTACTAAATTTTTTTATATTTAGTTAGTATGTAATTTAACCGAAATAATTCCCAAAGCCCATGTGGCTCGGTATCAGCTGTGAGTTACATTCAAAAGAAAATACATACCCACCTTTACAAACTTTGGACAGTATGATAGATATTTTATGTGATTTTTTAAAACATGGGATATCTAGCCATCTTATATAGGATACTAATCAGAAAGTTCTCCAGAAATTATATTTAGGTTTCAGTATTCATCTTTGAAATTCCACATCAAGTAGAAGCTAAAATGACTCCTATTCCCGCTCAGTTCTTAGGGTGGCTCACCATAATTTTGCTCATTATTCCTCTGGCCTGTGAGCCTTTTCTTAAGCTCCCCAGGCAGTTGTAACCCCCCGAATTTAAGCCCTCTCTGGCTGGAGAACTCACTGTGGAAAACACATTGTGTTGCCCCATGGCACCTAATCTTTTCTCAGTACTCTGAGAACAGAGCAGGTAGCCTTCTGGGATGCCCTCTAAATAAAATTGGAAAATTTCTGATGCATAAAATTCTTCCTTTCATTTTGGTGAGAACATGTTACACATTCAGGTATCCTGGCCTCGGGGGAAAGCCTTGCCCTTTGTACCTCAAGCCTGAGTGAACCCTGACTGAGCATACCACCAAAACATCTTACCCAGGAGGAAGTACCTGGTGTCCCTGGAGAGAGACCCTAATTCTGAAGAGAGAACAATAATCTCACCAGTGGAAAAACCACATTGAAGAGCAGCATCAGACTCAATGTTTATTTATTTTAAAGAATAGCTTGTTCACAAAGGAAAAAATCGAGATGTTTTCTTATCCTTTTGAGAAATAAAGGAGCAGACATAAACATTTTTTTAAGGGACAGAAAATAACTCACTAAATCAAGAAAATATGGTAAATCTGTGCCCAAACCTATGATGAAAGAGCCAAAAAGAATATCAAATCATTTAAGTTTCTTTCTATAAGAAATCCAGACTCCAATCCGTTAAGTTCCTATACATTTGTCTTAAAAATTCAGTTCTGTGGTACAAAATTTGGAATAATTACACAAAATTACAGGATATGCTTTAGCCAAGAATAATCTGATCAATTTTCAATGTCATTGCCTCAGCACAAGGCAAAAGGAAAGAAAAACCGAAGGAAAAACTTTTAAATTGCACATAATTTTTCTTGAGTTTTAAATCGCCCCTCTAACTTATATAAGATGTCCTAATTTCATAGTTTATATCTAAACCCCCCAAAATCTCATGTATTCATTGGTGGGGCTTTAGAGCAGTGATTGGATCATGGATTGATGCACTCATCAGTAAACTGATCCACCGATGAGTTCATAGCTGAGTGGGTTGTCAGAGGTGGAGCCTGGTCAGAAGAGTGTGTCACTAGGTCTGTGATCAGGAACTGTGTGTCCTTGTCCCCAGTTCTTTCCTCTTTCTGCTTTCTGGCTGTCATGGTTGGATAGCTTTTCTTTATTGGTCCTTCCATGTCATTTCTCCCTTGGAGCCTGCCATTTGGAGACTGACCCCTCCAAAACCATGAACCACGTACACCTCTTCTCCTTTAAATTGCAAGTGTCAAGTATTTTGTCCCAGCAACAGGAAAGCAAATACAACCACATTACTTGCTGAGGTTAAACCCAATAACCAAGAGAGTGGAGGTACAGATATGAACAATAGGCTAGAGGAGCCGAAGAATTCAGGAAGCCATCTGCCCCAGGGGTCAGTCACATGGAACCAGAAAGCAAGAAGGAAAATCTATCCTTTTTAGCTAGGGATAGTGGCATGTGCCTATGATCCCAGCTACTTGGGAGGCTGAGGCAGGAGGATCATTTGAGTGCAGAAGTTGGAGGCTGACCAACACGGGAAGACCCTACCTCAAAAGGAAGGGAGGGGGCTGGGGAATTAGCTCAGTGGTTCCACCGCCTGCCTTGCAAGCACAAGGTGCTGAGTTCGATCCCCCGTACCAAAAAAAAAAAAAGGAAGGGAGGGAAAGAAGGAGGGGAAGAAGGAGGGAGGGAGGAGAAGAAAAAGGAAAAAAATGAAGATTTATCTTTTTTTTCTTTCAAGTCAACATAAAATTCTGGTACATCTTCTGTCATCTACTCATCGACAGGTAGAAAAGTTATCTGAGAAAGGTAAGAAATCCAGATCTGTATGGCTGTGAGTCTAAATAATTCTCAGGGAATTCACTTTATGGGTCAGGATCTGGACCAAGAGATCAGCCCCAGTGACTCACTACGCTAAGAACTTCCAGCAAATAGGCTACTACACAGAACAGGCCGCCCGTGCTCCACATCTTCAAATCTGCAAATACTTCTCATGAAGGACAACTCTATTAAAGGGAACTCCCTGCCTCTTTCAGTTCTCCAGGGAGTTAAGGGAGAAGTACAGGGAAAGCATAATATTCAAAGTGACGGGCACTTATAATAAGAGGTCTTCTCAGGCTCAGAGAGGGTGTCCATCACAGATGGTATTCACTTTCTCAGTGGGAATTTCAAGAAACCACAGGAGTGGACCCAAGCTGGAGTCCTTCCAAACAGGCCTTCGAATGACTTTTCAGCTAGAACTTTATATATATACAGTAAAGCCCGGCGGGAGAAAGAGCAGACTATGGCTAATAGCCTGGTCTCTGGCTTCATGCTTGCAGACCCGTCCCCCACTTACACCTTGCCCTTATACTCCCTGGTTTCAGTCATCTCAGATTCGAAGGTTGCAGTGAAAATTAGATGAATAACTCATATAAAGTACTCAGCAGTGTGCCTGGCATATAAAAAGCACTCAATAAAAAGGTGGCTTTGGTATCATAACTCACATATTCCCTTACACCTTTTCCCTTTCCCCTTTGTTATCTTTACCCTCCACAAACCTTCTTCAGCTCAGCAAGTGTTGCCCTGGGCAAATCCTATCCATTCCTCTCCAGAGCTCTTTACTATTCCATGCGATGCTCAAACACCATCCATCCCTCTGTGTTGAGCCACCTCCTCCTCCACCTAACATGACAAGCCAAAGTCAGATCCAGCTAGAAAACAAAGCAAAATGTAAAAATCCATGAAGTCAGCTGTTTTTGATTACAAACATAATACTATAATAATACCCACAAACTCCTTTGTAGGGAGCAATGAACTGAAGGAGAAAATTGCATATGAAAATATTACAACATGCAACAATGAAAGTGAATTGTTAAACTCCACTTTTAAAGAAAAAAAGAAGGAGAAACATACTCCAACCATGGGAATTGTGGCACAGGCAAAACAGAATTAGTTGGAATGGAATTCTAAGATGCCAGAGCACGGCTTGTTTGGAAAACTGAGCACCATTCTGCAAATCGGGACCAGCTGGAAGATTCGATCAAAAACAGATCTGGCCATGAAAAGGGAAAATCTTAAGCTGCCTTAAAACTGGCTCCATCAGCCTGGCCTTGAGCCAGCAGAAGACACAGGGTAGACATTTCTGTTTCAGTTTTTTTTTTCCCTGGCTGGGCTAAATTATCAGTGGCCTAGGTCCCAGAGCTCAGCACAAAATATAAAGCCTAGTTTCCCCAACTTTACATTTAGTGTGGCACTAACTATAAGCAGGACTGCCTGGGCAAGAGCTCAGCTTTGGCATCAGAGTGGCTATGCCAAGTGCCAGTTTACTTCATTTTGGTTTCTAGACCTCCTCATCTTTAAGCATAGGATTGTTGTGGAGATTAAATAACTTAATACACAACATAGCTCTTGGCACTTAATAAGCATTAGCTATTGTCATTCTAATTCCTTGCTCTTGTTGGTCTTGTTATTTCAAAGTTTGTTTTTCATTTTAATTGTTAAAGAACAGTAGAAAAATACAATGTTTGAAAGATGGCCCCATTGCAAACTTCAGATTCTAGAATCGAGCGTTGGCTTCCTACTCACAAGGAGCATTAAGCTAATTATGACCCTCCAAATGCCTCTGTAAATCCAGTATTTGCACTACCAAGGCCAAGAACGGGTCAAGGTCAATGTTTTTTAGGGAATGAAAAGTTTCCTGTGTTCTCCAGAATAGTGACCAAGCCATTTAAAAGAATTTCCTTTGCCCTCTGAACGCTGAGAAGTTTTAGACATTGTTCTAAAGCATCAGTGTGTTTTTCTTCATACCCTAATGCAAATGGTAAAAATTTATTCACAACCAAATTATAATTAGAAGTACTCAGTGGAAATGCAAGGATGTTCTCACAACTAAATTGCTTCATTTTCACTTCTTATTTTTGATGAAAAATTACCAGCACTCCTGAGATTTACAGAAGCAGTCAGCAAAATGTGTTATAAACACCTTCTTCAAAGAAGCCCCTGAGAGACTCACTGCAAAATTTCTCCCTCTAATAATCATCTCCACACCAGATATGAGCAATCTTGAAGCCACCCTGATATAGAAATTATTTTCTGTCCTCCTAGGAGCCCAGATGGCGGGCTAGCATGGAGATGTGCCCGCAATCTTTCAAATGAGCCTGTGTAGATTATTACAAGGCTCTGTATAAACGCAGGAATGGTATTATAAGTTTACATAAGGAACTGGAATGGAAAGATACAAAATGACCCAAAGATGACCTTTGTCTTCAAAAATGTTGTGCGTGGTGTGAAGAAGGAAGTGCTGCTTGTCACACAACCGTGTTTAAGAATTATGAAACATAAGACTTGCTTTATGTTTTTTCTTCCATTTGCCCTCATTTTTCTGCATCTTATTCTCTGCCCTGTTTGTGAGCTCTGCTTCCCTTGCCCCTCTCTTGGGCTTTGGTCTCTGTACTCTATCTTGTATGAAAAACTACTTCTTACACCTCTTTGTTCAGGCTTTACCAAGGTTCCAGAAGGGCCTGGGAGGTATGAGTGTACAAGGAGGTTAGGGAGAGGTTTGTGCATGGATGGGCAGTTTGTTTGTGGCAGTGTTCGTTCAAAGATGGGTATACAACTTGCTATTTTCCAGAAAGTCTATGCCCTGAGACCAGAGATGTTTCCAGTCTCTAGCTTAAGACATCAGGAAAATAAACAATCAGTTCAGACTCCCCTGGCCAACCACACACCTATGTCGAGCCTCTAAGCTCCTGAGGTGCTCTAGGAGAAACTTTTGAGCTATCAGTCTGGCTTCATAATATTTGAGAATTTGAGAAAAGCTAAGGCAGATATTCATGAGATATCCGCTTACAGGAAGTCACAGCAAACTTCCAGCCTGGGGACCAAGATGCAACCTCTCTTAATGAAGCAGAGGATTCTCTGGTCATCCAGTTCTGCCTTCATTTTTCCAACATGCACTGACTAATATTAACTTAAATGAAGCCATCTTGATTCTTGTGCTGTGTGCAGCCATAACTAGTAGTGGTTTTCTGACAAGACATCTTTTGCCTTTTACAGGAATTCATGAGAATCCACAGATTTGGAAGCCATGCTCAAAACCTAGATAAGGAGGCTACTGCATGATTCATATGGAGAATGATGTTGTCTTGGAGTGGGATACTGTAGCGAGATGTACACAGTCCAAAGATACAATTTTAAGGACTTGCAATTAGGACTGGAAATGAAGAACGAAGAAAAGAAGGCATCAAGGGTGTCTCTCACAGTCTTGCTTGACAAGTGGATGGTCGGCACTGCCATTGACTGGGGTGAAGAAGATGAGGAAGTTAACATATGTTAAATTTGGGAAACCCATTTGACATGCAAATGGCCATGTCAAGTTGGCAGTGGATATGTGGGTGTGGATCTCAGAGGAGGCGGGCTTTCCCCAAATTTGTCATCTAAATTACTGCTCAAACTAAATTGTGGAAGGGCCGTCAAGGGCTGAGGATCATGTTCCCTGAGAATGGGAACCACAGCAAAATATCTGCATGTCCACAGTGAACATCTGGAGCCTGTAATACTTTATTTTACTTTTTACTCATCATTTCAACAACTATTTACTATATGGGTATATTGTGCTATTTGCCAGGGGAAAGTGTTACATATGAGACATGGCCCTTGCCCTCACAGAACTTAGATCTAGTAGAATAAAATAAGATTTTTAAAAAACTTTTTAAAGATAAGATAGAGCAGCTCCTGAAATCAAAGAGACATAGAGTCAAATCCTGATCCAGCTGCTTATTAGCTGTGAAACACTAACAGGTTTCTGAACCTTTTTTCCCCTCTGTAAAGTGGGAATAATAATTTCTATTTCATAACTGTAGAAATTAAATGAAATTGTTATACACAATACTTAGCCTAGTATCTGGTGCATGGTAAGCACTTGATAGATGTCTTCTGGTATTATAGGAGCAGTGGAGATTGTGGGAGGGACCTGCTGCTAGAAAGAGCATTTGTGAGAGCCCCAAGCAAGAAGAGGTGTCAGCGGGTGTAGGAACACAACTGTGACAGACGCGTTAGACTGCACATGAGGTCCAGCAGAAAGCTATCCAAGAGGTTGTGTGGGAACTGGGACTGTTCCCTGTGGCCCTTCCTGTCCCCATTCATCATCTCCATCTGTATTTTCCCCTCTCCCCCAAGTCCCATGCCCCGCACGTGGAGGGACAATCCTTTCTTCCAGACAGCTCTTTCCGATCTGTGAGTGATCTACTCTTTCGGAGGAGACCACAGGATGAGAAGGAGGTAAAAACAGGAGCTGACAGCATCTGCTTACTTAAGTGGACCATGGTCTTTTCATAAATCCCTCTTTGAACATGGACTGTGGCTTTACCCTGCAGAATGCCTGTGTGAGTGTGAGCAGAAACAGTTCCAGAGAAACACCTCTTTCCTGGCCTCTAAAAACATTGTTTTCCTAGTTCTGAAGTTTGGCTGGGAGCAGAGCTGCTCTGTTCTTGGAGACAAAAGCCCAAGCTCCTGGTGTTGACACCAATCCCTCTGCTGAGCTCCTCCCTCTCAAGTCCTGGGCGTGGCCACATCAAGGTCACCCATCACTTCATCATTCCCTTTACCATTGATCCTCTGACTTGGCTCGGGCAGCAGCACCTATGTCAAACCTGCAACCAACTCATCATGGAAATCACACGCCTTTAAGGATGGAGCAACATTAGCATTGAGAGACTGCAGGCCTGGCTAGGTCAGCTCAGGGAGTCAAGCTGCAGTGCTTGATAGAGCAGCACCATTCTTAGCCAGCTTGGCCCCATTGCCAACACTTGGGAGAGAGCTGGATTTCAGAAGAGAAAGTTTGCCCAGAATAAACACAAGAAACCGGGCAACAAAATGCGTAATTCTAAGCTGTGAAAGGAAACATGCACACAAGATTTTAGCTGCCTGGGCACATAGGAAGAGAAACTTTAAGGGCGGTTGAAAAAAATCACCATGACAATTTTATGACTTGGGATGTTTAACCCCAGGGCAATACCAGAAGGCCAGTGGTCTATGATTCCAATTTCACATTACTGTTTATTGGATATAAAACATTGTAAATGAGAAAGATAATTTTTGTAAAACCACTGTTTATGGAAAATTCCAGTTAATTTGAGAGGAAAAAAAAGTATGTTAAGCTTCAGAATGACAAAGGGGTCATTTCTGAGTGATGAATCCCTGACTCTCAGTTCACAGAATAGGGATATCATGGCTACATTGAAAATAAAATCTTACTGGGAACAAACATTTTCAAAACAAAGGAAAATTTTCTGACATTCTTGAGTCTATCACTAAATAAATGCAAGGGTGCATCTCCATTGTAACAATGTAAATAAATATCCACTTTATTTATTCTTCACATTTCCCAGGAAGTGTCAGATCTATACACACTAAGAAAATGAAATAATGTGGCCACTTGATGGCAGAGATCTTAGCATTCAGACCCCTGTCTCTGTAGAGGTAAAGAATGTTCCAGAAACTTCCACAGGGCTCTTGTTACTTTTAAGGATCCAAAGTGTCTGTGGGACTGGGAAGAGAAAAGGCCCAAAGTGCAGGAAGGACAGAGAAGAAGGAAAGATGCTGTGCAATGAGGGCTGTCAGAGTTGTAATCTTTCTCCATCCCCATCACCTGAGTTAAGATGCTGGGTTAAAGCTGGCTCACTACCATGCCAGGAGTAGGATATTTGGTGGCACAGAGGAAGGCTCTGAATAAGTGGCACATGAATTTGTGTTCTGCTCACTGCGGACAAATTTCAGAGACTGGAAGACCATGTATTTTGTGGCTTGGTGCACACAAACAGTGAGTGGGAGCCATAGCTCCTCGCTCATCCTGCACATGGCTCTCACGGGCATTTGGCTATTCACCCCCTCTACCATCACCTGACAGAGCCCAATGTTCCAACCACTCTTTTGTTGACCTTGGTAACTGAATGTGGCTGGGGAATGCATATCACTGATCAGTTTCTTCAAATTCTCCTGTGAGACACGGCTCTTTGGCAAATTGTAATGTGTGTCCATTTTTATTTATCCTGCCACTTTTCTGAAAATTCTCATTTCTTCTCACCTCCCTTCAGATCCACCACACTTCACATCCTCATCCGCAGCTTGACCTTGCTTCTCAGTTCACAGAGAAAACAGAAGCAATCAGAAGACCTGCACCCTCTTCCAGCACTGGGCCAATTCTCTCCTGCATTTGTGCCCATGTAGTCTCGCCCTCGAAACAAGCATGTCACCCACGTCCAAAGGCCAACCTTTCTCCTGTGCACAGAATCCTGCTCTTCCTCACTGATGTAAGGACACGGTCAGGCAGTTACAGAATCTCCCTTCTGCTGAATGTTTTGCTGCTCTACTGGATCATTTCCACTATCAAACAGCTCATTTGCTTCATCACATTCCTTTTTCTACAAATCACTTTTCTCAACCCCAAGTCTCCCCTGTAGCTATGTCATTCTCTTTTTTCACAACAAAACTGCCACAAAGATGTGCCTGTGCTTATTATTTCCACTTGTCTTTAACTGTTTCCTGAGCTCACCCCAACTCAGCTGTCCATCTCACGCTCCAAGGTTGTCTATGACAAGGTCTCGGAGACCTTCTATTACCAAGCCAACGCTCGTTTCTAAGTCTTCATCTAACCTAGCTCACCAGGAGTCTTTGCTCTAAGTGGTCCTTTCTTCCTGAAGGGTCTTCTCCACCGTGTGTCCATGGAGACCTCAGTGCTTGCTCTTTCTCAATCTCTTCTCATCGCTACATTGGAGACCACCAGCCTTTATCCTCAGACCTGATTATCATCTCCAGCTACACTCACTTGCTGGGTGATTCATTTAGTACCTGACTTAAAATAGTATCTATATGCTAGTGGCTCCCAAATTTATTTCTCCAACATCTTTCCTTACTTCCAAGCTTTTATTTCCAACCACTTACACAATGCCTTTTCTTTTTTCTTTTCTCTTTTTTTCATCTTGTATTGAGGATTGAACCCAGGGCCTTGGCACTGAGTTACATACTCAATCCTTTTCTTACTTTTGAGACAGGGGCTCATCAAGTCTCTAATTCTCCCAGGATGTGCTTGAACGTGCAATCTTCCTGCCTCAGCTTCCCAGAGTGCTGGGATTATAAGTCAAAATGAAACTCTTGTTTTTCCACTCGGATCTAATCCTCTTTCAGGTTTCCCCATATCAGTAATGGGTTTTCCATTTAACCAACTGTTAAAGCCAAAATCCTTGGAGTCATCTCTTTCTGTCACTGTCACATTCAATCCAACACCAAAGGCTACTGACACTTCCTTCTATATAGGCTCACTATTTGGCCACTTTGGAGCATGTCTGCTCTCACTACTCTGCTACAAGCCATCACCATCCCTCCCCTTGACAATTACAGTAGCCTCCCAGCTGAATTCCCTCTCCACCCTTTCCCATACCCTACCATCTATCCACCACACAACACTCAGTGATTGTGCTAAACTCTAAGTCATACCGTGGCATGTTCAATGTGTCTGAATAAAGTCCGAAGTCCTTCACAGCGCACAGTGTTCGTTCTTCAGAGGCCACATGGTTCGCTTCCTTACCTCCTTCAATGTCTGCTTAATTCCACCTATTATATTAAAAACACCTGACCACCATTGCTCTATACTCCCTGTCTTGCTTTACTCTCCTCTGTAGAAGGTAACACTACCTAACTTGTATTGATTTGCTCATAGAACATCTCTTCCCCCTGGCTAGATTATAAGCACCGTGAGGCCAAGAAACTTATCTGTTTTATGTACACCTAAACTTCCAGTATCTAAAGTAATGCTTAGAACAACTAGGCATGAAATTAAAGTGTTGAATGAATGAATGCATGCGGCCACTTGTGTAAAATACTGAAGCCTTGCCTCCACCAAGATGAAAAAGACACAGAAGAGCATCACTGAGCTATTGTGGGTAGATGTTCTATCAGTGGCATTTTTCAACAGGAGCTCAAGTTACTATGTAAAATGGGGAGAAAGAACAGTGTGCAAGATACTACAGAATCCCTCTCCACAATTTCCCTTTCCTTGAGCCCAAAGGAAGAATTTAAAGGATGCTGAGGCCTCTGAAGTTCTTTGTGAAGAGAGCTGAGCCTGATAAATGTCTTCTCATTATTTTGGAGACTCAAAAGTACCTGCAGCTGGAAGCCTGAGAAGCACCTGTTAGGTTCAGAGTGATAAATGCTGTGTGTGTTTATACAGTCAGTAAACAATACCATAATGATGCTCTAAATGACTACAATTTGAAATAGGCCACAAAGGGATGGAACCCATTAACAGGCTCAGGCATTCTGAGTCTCTCCAGAGGAAGCTCAGATTCCACAGGGCAACTCGAGGTCAAAGGTCCTTTGGTTTCCAGGGCTGGAGTCTTCACCAAAGACCTGCTGCTGCCTCCTCCTGGGACACAGGCACCAGGATGCAAATTCATTGCACCTTAACCAGGCTGGAAACCAACCAAAACACATCTTAGGGTCAGATCAACAAAGCATAAGAATGGGGGAAGAGGGGAGTTGCTGACTTACAGCTTCTCTGGGTTAAAGCTAAACCTAACACCCACAGCACACTGGTACCTTACAGCACTGGTTCTGATTGAGAAAGGAAGACAGTAGCAAAGGCCAGAGCAGGCCTATTTAATCCTAATGACCTCAATAAGAAAAGTAAACGGGCATTGAAGTCATATGCATGGTCTCAGGATCTAGTAATGGCAATAAACACATCTGTCATACACTTGTTATCACATCACTTGCTCATCAGATTCCAGAGCAAAATAAAAGCCATTTTTAGTTTAAGGAAATACACCTTCGGTCCTCCAGCCATGTCACAGGGTCAAAGGGACAGATGTGTGATGTTCAACAGATAAGGAGCTGTTTTTCACACAAATGTGATAAATTAATGTTGTACTAATAACATTTCCAAATTTTTGCAAATTTTTTCGTGTCTTTTTAAAAGCCATTCTGTGAAGTGAAGTGTAGGCTGCACATGATCTGTATGGGGCTGCTGTATGGGGTTCCCTTCATGGATTCATCCTGTGTGTGTGTGTGTGTGTGTGTGTGTGTCTGTGTGTGTTTGTGTGTGTGTACACACTGAGGATTAAACCCAGAGCTTCAAACATATGAGGCAAGTGCTCTACCTCTGCATCCACCATCAGGCCTGTGAATTTATTCTTTTAGTGTGTATCTTATTTCAGGGCATGCAGTGGTGCCCTGCCCAGTTCCCCTTCAGAACAAAGCACTCACATCATTTTCTAAGCTGTCCATTATGTTTTGCGTACTTTGGGCTCAAGTTTAACCCTCCCAGAATTGCTCTTGCACCAGAAGCTTCATGGGACAGTGACGCTTGGCCTCATTCCAAAGGGGTGTGTTCAGCTCATGGAAAAGGTGGGGAAGGATCAAATACACCAGGCAGATGCAACAGCATCTGCCAAGTCAAAAAGCTATGAAGACAAAAACAGAGAAGCTGTGAAGGAGCCTGGCTTGTTTCAAGTTACAGTAAATCTGTCAGTGTAGCTAAAGCAGAGTGAGGTAGGGGGGAGATAGGAAGTGTCAGAAGTGAAGCTGGGAAACAGGCTGGTGTTGGATGGCTGAGGACCAGTTTGAAACCGAGAAGCTTGGACTCTGATGTCAGACTGCCTGGCTATGAATACTGACTCCACACTTGACCAGCCATACAGTTGTAAGTGATTGCCGAACCTCTCTAAGCTTCTGTTGGCTCTTTCAAAAAGAGATACAAAACATGATCTCCTTTATAGATATTGGTGTAGAAATCAAGTGAGATTATAACACATATAAAGTGCTTAAAACAGAACTAGGGGTTGGAGTGAGCATTAAGAAAAAGTTGTTTGCTATTGTGGGCTTTCCCTTGCAGGTAAGGGGGATATGAAATCATCATAACTGCAACAATTTGGACATGAAGTGTCCCCAAAAGGCATGTATGGTGGAACCTTTATAGGACATGAGGTGTAGGGGAGAGAAGGAAGGTCACTGGGAGCTTGCCCTGGAAGGGGATACTGGAACTTCCATGCCTTCCTCTCTCTTTGCTTCCCACATGTTACAAGGTGAGCACACCTGCTGTGCCACATGCTCCCACCATGATGTACTGTGCTCCCACAGCCCAAGCAAGACAGCAAAGCAACTATAAACTGACACTTCTGAAACCGTAAGCCAAAATAAAGCCTTTCTCCTTGTAAGTTGATTATCTCAGGTATTTTGTCACAGTGACAAAAACCTGACTAACACATAACTATATCTGTGCTTTAGAAAACTACTCCAATGATGTGTCTCTCCTTTCGGGAGAAAGATCAAAGCTGGAGAGACACATCTGCATGAACAGGAGATCTGAAGCCCAGAAACTAGAACTGGAAGCAGAGGCAATGCAGACAGAGTTAGAAAATGAGCAACCACAGCAAAGAACAACAGGACAGATTGCCAGGCAAGCTGAAGAGGCCATCAAGTAGGATTAGGATTGAATCTGAACATTTCAGAACTGACAGAACTCTTCAGGAGCTGGGTAAATGGCAGACCAAGTGTAGCCACGAAGCATACTATGCAAACAATCTGGAAAACTGATGTGCTTGCTGACTTCATTCAAACACTACACCCCTAATGTTCTATTTTTACCAAACCCTATTCCTGAAGACACATTCTTTACCTCCTAAAATATACTCCACCAAAAAAGATCACAAAGGAAATTCTCACACCAGACTGGTACTAATAAACAAAGTTCAGAATAATTTCAAACAGTATATATTTAATTTAGCCTCAGAATCATTTAAGGCAACTATCCATATGTTCCAGCCTAATTCTAGAAAATGAAAATTAAAGTTTAAAACCAGATCTGGGACACTGATAGAGCCAAGTCTCAGAATTTACAGGAAAAGAAAAATTTGGTAAGCCATTATCAGAGTTAAAACTTTATTATAGCTTTAATAAGATACCATTATCCATCCACCAGAATGGCAAACATTACAGACTAATAATACCAAATATCAACAAAGATGTGGAGCAACCAGAACTCTCATCTTTTTATGAGTAGAATATAAAATGTTAAAATCACTTTGAAAAAGAAAGTGGTTAAGATAAATTGTCAACTTCATTGGCTTGGGATACACTCAGGCAATTAGTAAATTACACTTCTGGGCGTGTCTGCGTGGGCCTTAGAGTCACGACCTTGGAATCTATAGCTGGTCCCTTACCCCTTCCTCTCTGATGCCATTCCCTGTTCTGCTTTCCAGCTGCCATGAACAAAGCATCTTTGCTTTAACACGCCACTTCCACCATGATATTTCTGCCCTGGAGCCAGATGATAATGGACTGAAACTCCTAAAACCATAAGCCAAATTAAACTTCTCCTCCTTTAAATTGTGGGTTTCAGGTATTGTGTCTCAGTGACAGAAAAACTGACTAATACAAAAACTAACAGTTTCATATAAATGTTAAGTCTATATAGGCTCTGTAAACTAGCAATTCCAATTCTAAATATTTTATGCAAGAGAAATGAAGACATATGTCTACAACATAACTTGAACAGGAATATTCACAGCAACTGTTTTTTTTAAAATAACAGCCAACTGGGAACAGCACAAGTCCAGAAAATGGAAGAATGGGTGAACATACTGTGATACCTGGAAATAACAGAATACTAATTGGCAATAAAAAGGAGAAAGCTATTGATACAGACAAGAACATGGATGAACCTCAAAAATATTATGCTGAGTGAAAGAGAGCTTAGCCAAAAAGAACATTATCTGTGATTCTATTTCTATCAAGTTCTAGAACAGGCAAACTATGGTGGGAAATAATCAAAACAGAAGTTGATTCTGACAGAGTAGCAACGGATATTAAGTAAGCAGGGACATGAGAAACTTTCTGGTGATGCCAGTGTTTTATATCCTGATGGGCTTGGGTTCCACAGATGATGTATTTGCCACCTTAGGGAACAACCACTGAAGACCGACACACTCCATTCTATGTAAATTTTGCATTGCAAGAAAAAACTGCAAACAGATATTGAAATCTAGTTGTTGAAATACCTATTGAAGCAATTGGAGAAAGTGTTCAGATCTCCGCAATTTATTTATAATGTGTCAAAAATAAGATGACCAAGTGGATGTGTTATAAAGGAAGTACAGGAATATGTTAATGGTGGAATCTAGGTAATGCCTTTATAGATGTTCATTGTAAAAGCCTTTCCACTTCAACATATGTTTTGAAATTTTCACAATACAACGTTGGAAAAGTTATTTTAAAAGAGAAGCATTCAAGTCAAAAGAAGAGGCCAAACTCACAGCCGGCATTAGCCTCTTTCTCTGGGCAGGTCAGATGCTGTTGCTGGCTGGAAGAAGATGAACGGAGGTGCAGGGGCGGGAGTGTGGGAGGAGGACAGCCTGTGAATGTCATTGCAACGTTTCCCTTTCTTGCTCAATCAGATACTCCTTGGACCAAATAAAACCCAATTACTGAATACTCAGTACTCCACTGGGTGACACCCCTATTAGCTTCGAGGCTTAGACACAGCAGACAGTCTACGTGCAACAAACATAAATAAATTAGCCAGCAGGTCAGCGGCCTTTCCGGTGGTGAGCAGTAAGTGGCAGCCACATGCAGAGCGGGGTGGGGGAGGGGGGTGGGCCGCAGGGGAGTCTCCTTCCCCTTCCCCGTGTGGACAGATAGGCGATGCCACTGTGAAAATAAACAAATGCATCTGCGGGGCTCCCAAACCTGTTTGGCTAATGCCTGGGCTGAGCCCCTGCCCTCTGATCCTGCCGTGTTTGTGGAACCTCCGATGCCGTCTAGCAAGACAGTCTGTTTTTCTAGCCCACAGTGCAAGTGGACCAGCTGTCTTTGGCTGATTTAGAGGAGGAAGTCACCACTAGGAGACCCAGGAGGCTCTGCTAACACAACTGCTGTGTTTCCCCTTCCCAGCTGAGGCAGCCACAGGAACACTAGGGACAGAATCAGGAAACCAGGTGCTCGGTGCTCTGTCCTCCTAGAGAGAAGCCTCCCAAGAAGCCCCAGAGAGCTCCAAGGCTGATAATCTCTGCAGCTGACTAGACTTAGGACTGGTCAGCCACGCACATTTCCCATCCCTCGCAGTTCCCAGATCGTATTTCTAGACTTTTTCTAGAGAGGGTGCATGGCTGGAGCTTGGGACAAAAATGGAAAGATTTTCTTCCATTTACTAAACATCCTTATACATTACTGCATCGCTATAAATTACTGCACCTTCTTGGGATCACCCTGGCTTTGAACATAAACCTAAATGTACAGGGTTCTCTGAAGACAGACACCAAGACTCTGTGTCCTACTCCAGTCATCCATCCTCTGGGGCAGTGGCTGCACTGTCTGCACTGCTTTCCTAGAACCTACAGGTCAGGTGACAGCATCTGTGGTTTGCCCATAGGGAAACTGAGGCCCAGGCAGGGCAAGAGATCATCCTGGGGACTCACGGAAAGCCGAAGAGCTTTCCATCTCTGGCTCCAAGTCTGCAGTGCTGAGACAAAGAGATTACCCAGCATTCATTATGGGAGCCACCAGCCACTCTGTACCTATGCTGTTGATCCTATGTCCCCACCAGCAGCCAGGAGAGTAAAGCCTCATTATCATGAGCTCAGTGAGCTTTCTCCCTTACAGAGCAGAGCCCCAAGATCAGCAATGTGGCAGGCTTTAGAGAAACGTTTGTGAAACCCAGGTCCCATTCCCTTCTGCGTGGTGAATTTATGTTAACAGATGTATGTTGGTTCATCAGTATCTCACAAAACCAGAATATACATGGGCCTGCATACACACACAGACACAGAAAGACACACACTCACACTCACACTAAAATAACTAGAGATATAGCAAAAGATCACCCATCTGGTGTGTCTCTCATGTACCAAATCTTCACTCTGCAGTTTACACAAAATTTTTAAGTGTCTCCTCATTTCCCAATATGTGCTCAGAGAATACACCAAAGAGACTCTGCCAACTTCCCACCGCACAGCCAACCCCAGCAACCCCCCTGCCTCACGGCATGAACAACGCAGCCTGCCTGAAATACAGAGCCAGCCACAACCCACGAGAGACAGAGAGAACATCCTTTTTATACCACCATGGTTTCACTGATTAAAAATGAAAACACTGGGCCAGGGATTTAGCCTAGTGGCACTGTGCCTGCTTCACAAGTTCAAGGTCCTGAGGTCCTGAGTTCAATCCCCAGTACAGGAAAAAAAAAAAACTGCTAACATTCAAAGCCATCACTAGGCACACAGCCAGCCCAAACTCCAAGTTGCAATTTATCTCCCAATTTCGCTCCTGCACCCATTCCTCAATTCCTCCTTAACCCTCTGTGCTTTACTGTATCACTCAAACCATGAGAAAAATCCAAGGCCAGCCCTGGCTAGGTCGTGACCCTCGCGTGGCTAAGTAGCTCTCCAGAGCTTTCTTGAATACCAAATAAGAAGATTATATTTGTTTTATTAAGCTTCACTCTTTTTCTATATAATTTACAATCTTAATATAAAACTTAATTCCCATCACCTCCCTGCAAGGCAGATATTAGATCATTTGACAAATAAATAAACTGAGGCCAGAAAAGTGAAGTTATATACCCGGTAGCTGGCAATGCCAAGATTCAAACCGAGGTCCGTCTCTAGCCAAACTGAATGGAGGACCCGGTGCTGGTGTTCGTTGCCGCCATGCCTTCCTTCTTCCTAGGAGTTTCTTCTGGGGTTGGTTAGGAGTGGTCTGTGGAGAACATGGGATAAGCTGACAAGACAGGCGGGCGGTAAGGCTGTCTGCACAGCAGGCAGGAGGTGGAGCCATCTGCAGGGCTCCCGGGCAGGCGACAGTGGCTGCAGGCACAGGACACAGAGGAATCTGTGAGTTAGCATGTTCTTTATATGATCGCCTAGGGTATGGTGTCTGCTCTTCAGAAACACCACAGAGCAGTAAATCTCTGCCAACAGGACACTCCCTTCGCCCATGCTCTTCATCTGGCCCCCAGATGTATTTTCCTAGGTCTTTTCATTGAATTAAAATGCCAACATCTAAAAGTGAGATTTCACATCAGAATCACAATTCCCAGCTTCTCTTGAAAAATAAGATTTGGCACGACAGGGGTCACATTCCCAGATGGCCACGGCCAGCGGCAGTGACAGGGAGGCAGTCATCCCATGCCCACATTCTCATTTGTCCTCCCCTAGGGAGCTCAGACCCTCGGCCTGCTTCATAGTCATCCCAGGAGATCTGGGGTTGGCAACTGCCACACATACACCAATGAGCAGATTATCCAGTCATTCGACAAGCATTGCAGTCCTGCTGCCAGCAAGGCACAAGCTACTACAAGAAATACAAGAGACACAAGAAGGGGAAGGTGGCTCCTGCTACCCAGAGAGAGTGGTCCAGTGTGCAGGGGAAGCGTCACCTCCATGGGGCAAGGACTGTGGCTATTTTGTTCACCTTATCTCTGGCACCTGGAAAGTAACTGACGTGTAGGTGCCGACCACACTCTGTTGGAAGGAAAGGAGGAAGGTAATAGGGAAGGAGGGAAGGAGAGAGAGAGGGAGGGAGGAGGGAAGGGGGAGGAGGGGAGCCTGTTTCAGCCCCTTTTAGGACCCCAAGGGAGAGATGATGGGGAGTTTGGCCAGCAGGACGGCCCCTGACTGAGGCCACAGACAGGAAATGCCAGCAAGCACCTAGGAATACAGAGAAAGAAATTTTTGTATGCGGTACGTCTAAGGAAGACTTTCCATAGAACAGGTTTGTGGGGACTTTGAAACAGCTTTCCCTTCAGGAGCCATCTGGATGGACCTGTTGAGATTGCTTCAACCCAGAAGACAAGCCCCAGGTCTATACTCCACATGCTTCACAGACGCTGCCTGCATCTGAACAGATCCTGGCTCTAGTTCCAGGGAAGGTGGGTGTCAGGTCAGGCAGCCAGGCCACGCAAGAGCAGCCCACGGAGGCAGCCTGGGCAAGGCAGTCCAGCCCACGCCACACAGGAGAGAGGGGGCTGCTTTTATTTCAAAGCAGAGCTCCAGAAGTTGCCAATTCACTACAGTGAATACACTGATCCCAGACTTCTGATCTGCCCAGGGAGCAATTATCCTGTCTCACCCCAGCCATTCATTCAGTGACTGATAGGGTCCCGTGGCCGCCCCTGGCCCAGGCCTGGCAGGCTGGTAGCATTCCCTCCCTGCCCCCACTCCCTCTCTCCAAGGTAGGACTATCAGCCTGCTGGATCTCCAAGATCCTGATTCAACTCCAACAACACGCTTGGCTTTCCTGAGCCCCCCTGGTAAGGAGACACTGCTTATCTCCATTAACCCCTGACCCAGCTAAGATGAAACAGCTCTAGTCTGCAGGCCTGAGTGTGCTGCTGCCTGAACTAAAGCTAAGTCAGTGTGGGGTGGGGGCAGGGAGCCAAGCATCTCAGACTCGCTGTCCACTCCCAGGGAAGGGCTGCCTCCTCCCTCCTGCCTCTGGCTGGAGCCTGTTGATGGAGGACTCCTCAGGAACCCCTGGAGGGGCCTCTAGGTTGAGAACTACAGCTGGAGAAGGCCGTGCCCTCCAGGAGGACAGAGGGCCCTAAACCCTCAAAGACTGTCCACTTGATTTATGTGATAATAATGGGAATGTTAATCTCCAAAGGCAAAAATAGGTAAAGCCATTCATCCTGCATTCCAGCCTCTTGTGTCCCCACACCTGCTTTCGTGAAATCAGCCACCTTTCCTGGCCGTCCTGCTCAGCATGTGACACGAAGGAGTCCTTTTGGTCCTGGACACCACAGCAGGGAGCTGGGCGCTGTTCTCACGCTCACTTAAGAGACTGGGACACAGAAGCCCAGAGGCCCAGAGTCACAGTGACACTCAGGCTGCTCACCAGCACCAGGCTGGGGTGAGAGTAGAACCCCGATCTCATTCTTTAAATCCCACCGCTAGCCAGTGAGTGAATGTCTCCAACAAGCACACGGGGAGGCACCTATTTGGAAATAAACAGTCCACCCACCATCTGCAACTGACCCTGCTCTTGGGCTCTGTTATTCAAATACTGATTTCCAGGGCAGCCAAATACAAAGTCTGCTATCTGCCCTCTGAGCACTATAACCACTCAAAATTAATATTCGGTGCCAGGCCATATTAATCAGTTTAACACCAACAAAAATACTGCCAGGACATTACTAGATAGTAGATAGACCAGAACAGATCAGAGTATGTTTGTATATTTTCCTAAAATGTACGTATTTTAATTCTCATAAGCAATAATTCTCTTTGAAGATGATAAGCAATGATCATCAATATGAATTAAAATTAATTTAAATAAAGAGAAACCAAGGGTTTTTAAAATTGTCTTCTGGGCAGTGAACTCAGAATGAAAGCACACAGCTCATTCCAGGTGGCTAGTTAGAAATATGAGATCATAAAAGAGATCTTTGTAAGGGCCGGGGATTTAGTTCAGTGGTTTTTGCCACCTGCTGCACAAGCGCAAGGACCCGAGTTCGATCCCCAGTACCAAAAAAAAAAAAGAGACCTTTGTAAGAGAGGGTCATTCGGCTGAACACTGTGAGTGGCTCATGCAGAGTCCCTTGGAGCTAGACTGTCTTATTTGTTTTACATTACTAATGCCTGGTGCATAATATATGCTGAATGAATAAGCAAATTAATACATAGATGGTTTACAGGCTCTTCCCTGCAGAGCATCTCCTGGGATATGGCAGAGGTGAGCACACAAACCGGGAGCTGGTCTGAAGTGCATTCATTATGGGGAAAATAACCTTTGAGAACTATCTGTGAAGCTGACTACATATATTGATATATGCTCTTTCACTTAATATAATGAGCGCATGAAATCTGTACCACTGTGCCTTTTCATACAGGAGGAAACTGGGATTCATAGAGATAAACTGATTTACCCAAAATCATACAGCAAGGAGGGCATGTGCCGTGCTGTAGGCTGCCTTTATAGGTGTGCGATAGATGGGAAAGCAGAGACAAAGAGCCAGTGAACATCTCTACACTCAAATTCTTGCCTCTAAAAGAGAATTAATCACCCATTGTTCTGCATATTAGTGCCTCTACTAGAGATCCTACTGACCAAATAAATGTAAAAGTAAATTCAAAACAGGCATCATTGTTGTTTATAAATAATTACGGGAGTTATAAGGTTTTGGAGATTTTTTTTTAAAGAAGTAAAGGCTATTAGGAGGGTACGGATGGGGAAGAAAGTTGAGAGTGCACTGCATAAAAAGATGTTTAGAATTTTCTTTCAATTTGAATGAACCACTCCATCCTCAAACTCCTTGTTCTAACTGATCTAAATTGTTTATTATAATCAGGCAAGTCTGCACTATTAGTCTTGTGTAAAAACTATGAAGCTATTTTATTGTGTATACTTTATTGCCTGATGTCAGGTTCACTAATGTGCAATTTGTTTGCAAAAATCTTCAAAGTTCAAATGCGATGAAGGTTTAATTTAACCTATAATTGAGCTTTACAAAAAACTAAATTCTTCTGGGGTGGGGTGAGATGAAGGAGGTGGCAGGGGGTAGGGGAAAGGGAAGCTCCCTAAATATCCTTCCATATGGGCCAGGGATTTAGCTCAGTGGCACTGTGCCTGCCTCATAAGCACAAGGTCCTGAGTTCAATCCCCAGTACCAAAAAATGAAATAAAAAATAAAAACCCTTCCGTGTACATCACCTTTTCCTGGCCTGGTGTACACTAGGTGGGAGAAAGGCTGGACCAAGTATGGGAACACAGGCATCCTGGCTCCTTACTGAGAACCACAGCCTCCCTCCACCTCCGGCTCTGCTTGCTTCCCCTGTTGTGAACATACGCATTGAAACAAAAACTGAGACACATGATTTGGCCCTGAAATAAATGAAAGTGATACTATTCCAGAATATCTAGGGCATATGTCACCCAGAGCTGTGTACACAATAGGTACCTCATAAATGCTTGCACTGAAGATTCATACCAATGTTCCAAAAGGCATCTTGAATTTTGTTCAGAAATCTTATTCACAGCTAAGTTATTTTAAATCTAAAAAACCTTCAGGCTCCAAGACTAAGCCACTTTGCTATGTACTTTTGCCTGGCCCACTTAATGTAAGCATCATCACTTTCTTTTTAAGATTAAAATGAAACTTGAAATTAAACCTAAGGGTTTCTACTTAAATCCTGGGAACTTTAAAATATGGATAAAGATGTAATATATGCCTTTCCACTTGAAAAATAAGTAAGTAGTTTTGATAAGTAAAGTACAGCTCCAAACATATCACAACGGTAGAACACTCCCAATGAAGTATTAAGTGTTGGTTTGTTTAGATAAGAAATACGTATAATCAAAATCAAGCTGCAATCACAGGACTTCAAAGAAAAATAATTTGGCTCAGCCATCTTGGTTCTAATCTCACATCAAAAGCAGCTGTTTAGTAGTCAACTAATGAAAAGAAAACAATTCTTTTCAACCAATATGAAACATGGGAAAGCAAAGATAATATTTCTTGAAAACCTCAGAGAAATATATAGTGTCACACTGTGAAACACATACACACAACACTTCAGAATTTTTTATAAACGTACGCTACCTAGAGACATTACACTTCATGAAATAAGGACAGGTGTAAAACCCATAGGAGGACTCTATTTCATTTATATGACTTACAGAAATGCATGTTAATGAGTGAAATAACCAATGTCAGGATCTTTTCTGGACACTTGGGATGGGGATATGGTTGTGAAATCGTAATGAAGAAGGAGAAAATCCTGACTCCATTCTCCAGACTGTAGGGTAGAACATGGCTTCTCAAGCCTTAATGGGAATTTTATTAAATGCTGATTCTGGTTCAGTGGGTCTGGGGCCAGGCCAGGGCACGTGCATTTCTAACATGCCTCTTTAGGGAGAACACTTTGGGCAGCAAGGGAGTAGAACTTTTGACCTCTGAGTTCCTCCCCCACATCTATCACTCCTTACAAAAAGCCTAACTACATGAAATGGGCCACTGTCCAGAGCCCTGAAGGGGGTAAGGGCAATTTTCATATGTTAAATGACCTCCCTTGGAGTCAACACAACAATACACAGCACAACAGAAACCAGGATTTCAATTGCAAAGTCCAGCTTATTAGGAGCATATCATTAGAGAGATTTAGATAAAAGACAACTGAAGAAGGGTGAAATGTGTCCTGGGCTTTTTCCTGATGCTTCTGATTTCCCTGGAAAGTTTGGTGAAAACAGTCACAGAGGGAGGCCAGTGGAACCAGCTGGTGGCCAAAGTCATTATCAGCTCTGTGGAGAGATTGCAAAATCAATGTGAGTTTGCACAACAAACGGTGGGATGGAGAGGGGTCTATCATCTTTAGTGAAGACTGGGGACTGCAGGCAAGAATTACAGAGTTATTACAGAACAAAAGGTGGTTTTTAAACACACTGGTACTGTACTTAGCAGGCTGTCAGAGCCTCCTCATCCATATAATGGAAAAAATAATACCACCTGCTTCCAAGAAAGATTACGAAAATTAAAATGAGTTACAGTGAAGTAAACAGATCCCCACAGCAAGCACTATACAAGTTATTATCAGGTCTATATTATATTTTAGAACATTCAGGTGTCTAGTTCTGACACAAGAGGGTCCTCAGCTATTAAAATTTGTTTGGCACCACTGGGAAAGTCGTCAATTAATTTAAACCTAGTGACAGAGAATCACTCAGCAAATAAATTCTATTTCAGGGATAGCCGTTTATAGATATAAAAAACTATTAGTATCTAATTCCACAATCTGTACAGAAATAATAAAATGAAAAAATCATCTGAAAAGAAGATATTAGTCCTAGACGAAGAAATGTTTTTTTTCAACCTCCAGATTGGAGACTATCATCTTCACCCAAAGAATAATAAACAGAAACAGCAATAAAAAAATCAGAAAAACAGCAATTAAGATTGATGCACATTTTTTTGCTATTTTTTTGAGACAGAGTTTTGCTATGTAGTTTAGTCGACCTTAAACTCACTGTGTAGCCTGGGGTGGTTTTGAACTCAGGGATCCTCCTGCCTCAGTCGCTGAAGTGCTGGCTGGGCTTACAGGCCTGCACCACTACACCTGGCAAGATTGATGCGAATTTTTAATAGCAATGTAAAACTGAATGTTTTCCAAACAATCCTGCTGCTAAAGCCTACAATAGGCAACATTAAAAGTCTTACATTCAATTTTTCAAGAAATCAACTGTGTGTTAATTAAGGAACACATTGGTATAGTTCAGCTATAGATGGCTCTCACAGGCATTTGCCATTGATAAAAGACTGCTCAACCTCAAGGAGAATGCATGCATTTCCAACATAAGTGGGGTCTGGAAAATATGTCATACTGCATTTCTCTGCAATTAAGACCTAACCAGGAAACAAGGCCTAGCATAATTTTTCAGGATGCTCATAATATGAGCCCCTACCCCAGAAAAAAGCCCCACCCCAGTAAGACTGTCAGCCAGACAGATGCATTTAGTATGTCCATTGCAACACATGATGGACATATTGAAACATAAAGTAACAACATTAATCTATAATTAAATACAAATAAATAATATTATTGACATTAATACTTAAATGCTAATATAAATTATAGTTAAGTATTTGTAAATACCTCAGCAGGCATCTTGGACAAGAGATAAACGCCTCTGTAAACAGATGAACTTGAGACTTACTGCTGAATGACCAGAGCGCAGACACAGTGCACTAATGTGTTCACTTGATAATGAACGGATGCAATACTGTTTAATACGAATCTTCATAATTCACTGTCATGTTTTTGTAATAGATGTAATTAATGCACTTATGTAAAAAAAGAAACATTTTCTGAATTTTGGGGCCTGCAATTTTTCATCCTTTTGTGTGGACCCTCACTCTTAGCTGGCACCATTTTTGTTGCCATTCCTGTCTCCTAAATCTTCAATTAACACTTGACTGAATGGAAACTACGTGAAGCCAAGTCTGCAAGAGGCTGTGACTTGGGTGAAGAATCCATGGGATAAAATCACTGACAGCTGTGTTCCCAATGCACTAGAAGCAGGCTACCTGGACGAGAAGTGCTTATGGAAGGAGAGCTCTATTGCTAGACACGAGAGCTTTGGGCCAATGGCTCTACAGGAAATGGAGTCATGAGAAATTCGGACCAAAATAGGGGACTGAAGCGTTATGATGATATTCCAGAAGAAGATGACGTGACTGTATTTGAATAAATGTAAATTTTTGTACATGAATAAATGTAGAGTTTTGTACATTAATAAATGTAGATTACTGTACATGAATAAATGTAGATTTTTGTACACGAAAAAAATTAGGACATCCCCTGACAATAAGCCCTTTTGTATCTTTTGGTACAAAAATTAATATAAGACCCAATCTTATTTTCAAGGAAATGCAGAAAAGAAAAGCAGGCTGTGAGTAGGAGGCTGGAGACCCACTCAGATACACCTCAATGAGCACAGGAGTTCTGTCCAATCTGATCACCACTGTGGCCCCCACCCCAGGGCAGTGAATGAAGGAACGTGCCTAGCTAGGTATATCTGACCAGTGCTTCACTCTGTTATTGGCCAAATAGAGCACTAGAACTCACTGTCCTTCTCCCCTAACATCCCTTAACATCCTTCCTCATTCGTTCTAGGGTTGTATGAGGGCTGTTCTTAGATATATCTTCACAAAGCCTAATACATATTAGATTGTTCTAGAGATTGGCCTCCTGTACATGGTGCAGGTAACACAAACAGTTCTAGCCCTTATCACAACCAACCCCCAAGAGCACCAAGACACCGGGGTCCATTTCACCTTGGACGATCGGAAGCCTTGTGCTTGCTGGGCATTTTATGCTAAACCATGCTTGAGTGTATAAATGCTTGGGTGACTCTTTAGTAAGGCCTGGACTTCTCATAAACTTGAACATCTTTTTCTCCAGGCCAAATAAGTGGTGCCAAGTGAGAGGTAGTCCAAGGACATTTTCCAAAGGAAAATGAATGCTTCACTGTTGAGCCGTGGAAGACTAAATATCACAAGGCTTTGTCCACCTCAGACAGGGACAGACTCTTTCCCTGTGGACAGTTCTACATCCCTTCCCCAAAGGCCATCCTGGCCTCTCTGACTAGTCCCATCCCCATAATGTCATGGACATTCATACCACTTGCCCCTCTCCTTGCCGCATTTAGCCCAGGAGAAATTCCACACCGTTAAACACCGTGTTACACCAGACCATTGTTTCTCCAGCACTTAGCACTATATCTGGCACCCACCATGTAGATACCTAACTAATATTGAATGAATGAGCAGCCCAAGAAAAATGGAAAATTCCTGGAACACACAAGGAGTCCTTCTGATTATGTTTAATAAGCTCTGTGGACTCTATATAGAATGTTATTACAAGACAAGCAATTCCTAAATTGGTTGGCATATTCGCATCACCAAATTAAAATATAATCCCATACACTATGTCCCATGCACAGATGTGCTGCCCACACTGTTGCAATGTAACAGTAATAAATATGTGCTGTAGGTCATTTCAGACCTGGGTTTGAGGCAAGAGTCTAGGACGTGACAAGGCTGGCTGGGGAAGCAGGTGTAACCTGTTAATTACAAAATCCCAAAACACACGCACTGAACAGTCCCCAGGACCCTGCATGTGGACTTCTCGAGAGAACTCAGCAGATGAATAGAATGGCCTAGACCTGACATCAGCCTGAGGAGTGGATGATATTAAAAAGGCAGTTGCCACTGAGCTCTTGGCCACTGTGTTCTCTCTTGGAGAGTGTTCCGATCTCACCCTGCAGAACGTACGTGTTTTCCTACTTTTACATGGCCCAAATTTACTCTGTAGAACCTGTTTCTTTCCGTACCTTAAAAAAAAAAGGAAAACCTTGCTACCACTTGCCCTTGTCTTGACCATTTCTTTGCTTAAGACAGAAAGAACCTAGAAACTACCTCTAGCAGTGGCCCAGAGCCCAGTGACAAGTTCAAATATCAGTTCTTCAATATATTAGTTCTGCAGAATGACTGAATCTCTGTTTCCCTTAGTCTTCTCATCCCTGGAAAGATGAAATGAGAACACAAGTAGAGGGCTGTGCAGTGGTCAAGTGGTGAGTGTTCCTGATCCATTAACTCTTTGTAATTGTCACCTATCTTGTCCCAAAATAAACTACGGCAGCCAGGTAGTCATCAGGAAACAATGAAAATAATGACTCTCTAACATTTTTAATCCTATGGCCACTTCCACACCAGCAGCTCATCACATCTGGCTCTTACTATTTTATTTTGATCATCCTGCAATTAAGGAAGAAGCGCCTTCAATGAAATTTCATTAAGAAATTATTAGAAAGAGACATCACAAAGCTTGGGGTCAAGGATTCCACAAGCAGCCAGTTCTTAAGAACTGCAGTGAAAGAAGGCCACATACCTTTAATTTGACTTTTCAGGGGCCCCAGGACTCCCACAGATAACTGTGCCTCTGATAACAAACCTCCCAGTGTTCATTTGTCTTGTTCTGGGAACAATGTAATAGTTAAAACCAGATCCAGTCTACACCCATTAGAGCACCAGTGAGTTCAAGAGCAAGATTAGTAAACTTCAAAAGTTTAGAAGGACTTGATAAGCCAAAGATAGGGATGGGAATATTTATCCAAAAGCTTAGTCCCTGAAATACTCCATCTGAGCCCCTTGGCCCCCCACCTTCCTTCCCCTGGACCTTTCTGTGACTTTCTCAGCTCTTGAAACTTCTTGCTTTATGTCAGCTACATTCCCAGCCATAATACCAATTTTTTGCCCAGTTAAAGGCCCTAGAGACACATCCCTCTCCAGGGGTCCCTTGCGGGTATGGAAAAAGAGATCAACATTTACTCTGGTGAAATACACTTGCTGTGGGGAGGGGTGCATCTTTCTTACAACCATCCCTGGCCGCTGTCTGCCTCCCCCAACCCCAGGCCCTCCCTTCTTGGAAATCGCTCTCCCCGAGTGCCAGGACACTGAATCCCACCTTTGCTGAATACAGTTAGATGGCTATCACAGATGTGCCATACCCAGATGGGATCACTTCGATGGGGTACACAGATCCACAGAAAAGAGAGCCAGAAGAGTCAGAAGGGGACACCTTGGAGATAAAGCCACTGCTCAGAGAGGCCATTAGAATGAGGCCAGCAGGCTGTGGGGAAAGAGAAGAAGCTCTTTGTTGTGGCTGGGAGAAGGGAAGTTGTCTTTCCTGACATTCCTTCCTGATAAACAAACTGACCTCCCATGGCCCCAGCCCTTTTATTGATTTGATTTTCAAAATTGTGCACAGAAGAGAGGATGAAGCAGACCAAAGTTTCTGGGAAACAGTTCAGGTCCAACACCTCATCACAAGTTACAAAATACACACACACACACACACACACAGAAGGGTGTGGTTTGTTAAAGAAAAAAATTCTTGAAAATAGAAGCATAAAGTCACTCAAAGGTCAGCTTTAAATGCACTTACACAAAGTGTAGAGGTGGCTCTCAACACCTGCAGAATAAAATTCCACCTTATTCCATTCAAAACATTGCATGCTCATCTCTACATTTTGTGCCATAACCTGCACTTTTCTCTTGGAACAGCGAGCTACCATTCTCTACATTAACTCTTAAGGCATGGCAAAATGAAATGACTAAAGAGATTAAAATATGACAACAGTGACAACAGTAAGCAACAAAAGGAAATGGGTATGTAAGTGGTAAGTGTATCTCTACACTGAAAACTGTCACAATTAAAATATCCACTACCTGTTTCAACATAGATAAATCTTCAAAACACACATTAAACAAAATAAGCAAGGTATAGGAATCAGTCTAAAATTATTTACATAAAGTTTAAAGGCATACAAACCCTGACTATTCACTAATCATGGCTAACTACATATGTTTATAGATCCTTAAGTACAAAATATGCAAAAAAAAAAGTATCAATGCCAAATCCAGAGTAGTATTTTCCTCAGGGGAAGAAAGGGAAGGAATACTCAGGAAATATATTTAAAAGGCACTGTATCTGTTTTACTTCTTTTAAAAAGTGATGTGAAACAGACGCAGCAAAAAAAATAAGGACGAGAAGTTGCAATGGACAGTGTTTGTTACTTCTGTTTGATGCTTTACTGCATGCCTGAAACATTTTTTCATGAAAAAGCTAAGCTCTCAGACAAGAGTCCTCACATGAAAGTCAGTTACAACTTTAGCCACCCAGCTGAATCATTCATGAGCTTTCCACACTTCTGGAAGAACCCCCGTCAGAGCTTTTGAGGTCTCAGATAAGTAGGATCTCTGCCCTTGTCCCATCCTTGCCAGCCTTTGGTGAGCAGGATTGGGGTCAGAGGGCTCCCACTTTAAAGCTCTTCTGAAATCATGCCACACAGAGGATTCACAGAAAGAGCAACCACTAGGTATCTAAAAGCTTCCGTTAGAAACTCTTGGAAGGAAATGTAATTTAACAAGCTTCCTTTAGACTAAACATAGATACTTGCAAGCCTGGTCTTTAATTGCCAGTTCCACCACTGTGAATGATGACAAGTGGCTCTCACTCCAGTTGTGATGCTAGCTAGCTACAAAATCTTGGGCAAGACCACACACCTCTCCAGCAGCACTTACTTACCTTGTCTAGGCCTAAAAGACGTCTGAGGACTGAGTTTAAAGAGATTGTGGTTCTAAACTGAGAACAGAGAATACAACAAATGTAGAAGGGAAAAACATCACTTCTGACCATAAGGTATTCCAGTGCCACTGTAGTCCTGCATCCAGACCCATTCCTAAAACATGTAGTGCTTCCCTCACCAGCCTTCTAGAGCTAAAATTCCCATATTCAGACTGAACACCACTGCAAATGCCAACAGGACTCTAATCATTCCTTCAGCTCAACGAATGTTTGGATTTTTTTAATTCACACAAAACCACTTTTACAGGGGGTGATCAAAAAGTATGGTGAATGTTAAAAAAACTTAAAAAATATATTATAGTAAAAAACAAATTCTTATTAATACTCCTCAAAAATGCTTCCCTCACTTCACCCATTTATCACATTGTTCTTGCCAAGTCCTTTTTTGTATTTATAAGAGTTGTGAGGGGCCGGGGATTTAGCTCAGTGGCACCACACCTGCCTCGCATGCACAAGGTCCTGACTTCAATCCCCAGTACCGTAAAAAAAAAATTTTTTTTTAAAAAGGAGTTGTGATAAAAATATACAGTGAATGCTGCTGCTGAGTATCCTCCAACAGAAAGACAGGTTCATAAAAACCATTATGGTGAGCAATTCACTTTCAAATCCTCCCCACTCATTTCAAGTAGCTATCTGTCATCTGTTTTCCTCCTTTCCCAATCGTCAAGATCGAACTCAGGTCCTTGCACTTGTGAGGCAGGCAAGACACCACAGAGCTAAATCCCCTGCCCTTCTTTGGTGATTATTGATATCTGGGCTTCAGTTGTCCTAAAAGGGTGGCGGGTACTCATAAGGGAGTTTCAGTGAGTGATGGATTTTTCAAAGCTGAAAACTTAGGTTCCAGCGCACCCAGCCCAGAGGAAAGGGCTTCTGGGCTGCCGTTCCACCACTCCCAGCTCAGAGGTGGTGAGCCACGTGGGCGACAACAGCACACCCGCCCCCCCCCCGCCCCGTCAAAATGGGAAAACACATAAAAAGTCCCAAAACCAAACTTCCAGATGACCTACAGCAAGCCCAAAGGGAAATGAGATGGAACATGCTGATACTCAACCACCTGGACACCCTGACCTGGCAATAAAAGAGGATCTGGAAAAAATGAAATTAGAAATAATTTCTCAGATAACATCAAAGATTGTGCTCGCAGTACAAGACATGATTAATAAATCTAGAGAGGAGCTGAAGAACATGATGGAATCCCAACACAGGAAAAAAACAGAATGCATAAAACAGATGTAAACGGATTTCCAGGAGTTTAAAAGCTCCACTGAAAGCCTACACAGCAGAAGGACCCAACGTGAGGACAGAATTTTAGATATAGAAGATAAGATTGCAATTAGTGACCAGGAAAAGAAAAATTGCTTCAAAATTGTAAGGGACCATGAGAAATCATACCAGCAGGTGCTAGATGATGCAAAGAAGAATAACACAAGACTGACTGGAGTCAACAAAGAAACAGGAGAGAGTGCAGATGACATAAAAAAACTGTTCCCAGAAGTAATGGCAGAAAACTGCCCAAGCAGGAGAAAAGAACTTGACATACACATAAGCGAGGCATATAGGACTTCAAATAGCTTTGATCAAAAAAAAATCTACACATAGGCATATAATTGTTAAGATTCCAGAAACCCAAGAGAAGAACAAAGTTCTATAAGCAGTTAGAGGAAAGAAACAAATCATATACAAATGAAAACCCATCAGAATCACAGCAGATTTCTCAATGCAAACCTGCAAGGCAAGAAGAGCTTGGAGTGACATTTTCCACACCCTGAAGGAAAACAGCCTCCAACCCAGATTGATGCACCCTGCACGACTATCTTTCAAAATTGATGGAGAAATAAGATACTTTCATGACAAAGAGCACCTTAGGAACTTCATGAATACCAAACCAGCACTCCAAAAAATTTTAGACAATACCCTAGCAAAAGACAATGTGGATCACAACCCCAGAAAGGCCAGCAGAATGAATCCATTGGACATGACAAGAAATTAAATGCAAAGGGGAAGAATCCAACAAAAAGAAAAAGTCATGACAATGATAAGTCAATATGTATCAGTCATAACCATCAATGTTAATGATCTCAATTCACCAATCAAAAGAAATAGACTTAAAAAGAAAAGAAAAGAAATAGACTGGCAGAATGGGTCAAGAAACAAGATCCAACAATATGCTGCATACAAGAAACACACTTAAATCAAAAAGAAGCTCATAGACTGAAAATTAAAGGGTGGAAAACAATATTCCACGTGACAAGAACCCCAAAAAAGCAAGAGTAGCTATCCTCTGCAGATCACATGGATTTCAAACCAAAATCTGACACACTTCTGGTCCCAAGAATTTCAGATATGCGATAGTCAACTTGTACATACAAATCTATTGTGAACATGTGTTTTCATTTCTCTTAAGTAAAAACTTAAGAACAGAACTGTTAGTCTTAACACTGATACAAGAAATTTCTATATTGTTTTCCAAAGTGGTTTTGTCATTTTACATTCACATTAGCAGTATTAGACAGTTCTAACTGGTTCACACCTAAGTTGACATTTGTTTTTTTAAAACTTTTAACTTCATCTCCCTAATGAGTGTATAATATGATCTTGTTATTGTACTCATTAGTATTTTTCTGGTTCTAGTGTTGAACACCTTTCCTTGTGTTGTACTGGCTATTTATCATCTTCTTGTGTCTACTTTTTAATTGGGTTGTCTATTAATGAGTTGTAAGATTTCTTTATATATTCTGGTCATAGGTTAAATGTATTATAAATATGTTCTATTTAAGGACTACTTTTCATTTTCTTAATGATGTCTTTTAAAGTTCAAAATTTTGATGGAATCACATTTATCAATTTTTTTCTTTTATACATCATGTTTTTTGTATCCCAGAAAATTCTTGCCTACCCTAAATTCATAAACATTTTCCCTTAATTTCTTCTTAAAGTTTAATAGTTTTAGTCTTTCATATTTAGGTTCATAGATCTTTTCAAGTTATTTTTATGTATGGAAATAAAGGGTTGAGGTTAATTTTTTACATACAGATACCAGGTGTTCTAGTACCATTTGTTGAAAATACTATCTTTTCCTCTGCTCTTGAGTTGTGTTTATATTCTATAAAATGTTAATGTTAAATAATCTTTCAAAAATCAGTGGACCATATATGTGTAGTTCTATTTCTAGATTCTGTTTTATCCCATTGATCTATATGTCTTTTCTTATACCAACTTGCCTTGATTACTATACCTCTAGAAGAAGTCTTATAATTAGGTAATAAATAATTTCCAACACTGTTTTTTTTTTCTTTTTACTTTTCTCGGTCCTTTGTACTCCTACATAACTTCTAAATTTCAATATCCAATTCTTTATTTATATCAAGTATACACAGACCTGAATTTTTATATATACCTTGTGTTTTGTAATCCTGATAAATTCAAATACAAGTTCTAGGGGCTCCTAGAGATTTCTTAGTATTTTCTCTGTAGATGATCATTTCATCTACATATAAAGATTTTGCTTCTACCTTGCCAATCCTATCCTAACTGTGTCATTTTATTGCTGGACTAATTTGGTGGGGCCTAGGTTTCAAAGTTTAATGGACAGATGAAGAGTAGGCATATCTGCCCTTGTTCCCCACCTCAGGGAGAAAGCATTGTATCTTTTCCATTCATATAACGCATTTTTGCTGGAAGTATGGAGTACAAGTCTTTTATCTGTTGAGAAGGTTCTGTTCTACTTCCAGTGTCCTAATAGCTATTACCATGAACAGCTGTAGAATTTAGTCCAATCCTTTCTCTGCAACTACTGATATGATCATATGGCTTTAAACATAGGTGAACATATATCACTGTGGTATGATTCTTTCAATTCTTTGGGGAAGATTCCCAGTAGGGGAATAGCGGGGTCAAATGGGACTTCCAGTCCTAGTCCTTTGAGGTATCTCCATACTGATTTCCACAGTGCTTGCACCAGTCTACACTCCCACCAGCAGTGGAGCATGGTTCCTCTTTCCACACAGCCCTGCCACCATTTGTTATTGGTTGATTTCTTGGTAGCAGCCATTCTTTCTGGGGTGAGGTGAAATCTCAGCATTGTTTTCATTTGCATCTCTTGAATGACCAGTGATGTTGAACACTTTTTCATAGGTTTATTTTCTATTTCTCCTTCTTTGAGAAATCTCTGCTCATTTCAGATGCCCATTTTTGGACTGGGTCTTTAAATTTAGGAGGTCTGATCTTTTTAAGTTCTTTATAGATTCGAGATAGAAGGCCTTTGTCTGAGGAACAGAAGGTGAAGATTTTTTCCCTCATTGTGGGTTGTCTCTTCACACTGCTGGTGGTTTCTCTTGCTGTGAAGAAGCTTTTGAATAAGAAGAGATCCCACTTGTTGATTGTTTGTGCTAGTTCACAGGCAACTGAGGTTTTTTCATGAACTCTTTTCCTACACCGATGTCTTCAAGAGTTCTAGCTAACCTCTGTTCCAGCCAGTTCAGCTTTTCAGTTTTAATATTTAGATATCTTACCCAACTGATTTTAGTTTAGTGCATCACAAGAGATATAGATCTAGTTTTAACCTTTGGCAAGTTGAAACCCAATTTTTCCAGCACCATTTATTAAAGAGGCTATCTTTCCTCCAGTGAGGGTGTTTGGCTCCTTTATTGAAGATGAGATGGCTGAGTGTGTCTAGAGTTGTTTCTGCATCTTCTAATCTGTTCCACTGGTCCTCAGGTCTTTTTCTTTGCCAGTACCATGCTGTTTTTATCACAGTAGCTTTGTAGTATATTTTCAAGTTGGGGATTGTGATATCCCCTGCCATGTCTCTGTTACCTAGAATTCCTTTTGCTATTCTGAGTGTCTTCTTGTTCCAAATTAATTTTTGGATTGGTTTCTCAAGGTCCATAAAGTATGCTCCTGGGATTTCAATTGGGATTGCATTGAATCTATATAGCAGTTTTGGACGTATGGCTATTGTCACTATATTGATCCTTCCTACCCAGGAGCAGGGGATGTCTTTTCATTTTCTGATATCACTTCAATCTCTCTTTTCAGAGAGCTATAGTTTTCAGAGAAGAGGTCTTTGATTTCTTTCATTAGGTTGATTCCTAGGTATTTCAGTTTTTTGGATGCTATTGTGAAAGGAATTGTTTGCCCTATTTCTGTCTCAGAGAGTTTGTTGTTCGTGTAGAGGAAAGCTATTGATTTTTGTGTGTTGACCTTGTATCTATCCACTCTACTGAATTTGGTTATTAAGTCTAGAAGACTTTTGGTGGAGTTCTTGGGGTCTTCTATATAGGGTATCATGTCATCTGCAAATAATGACAATTTGACTTCTTCATTTCCTATCTTTATTCCTTTTATTTCTTTCTCTTGTCTAATTGTTGTGGCTAATGCTTAGTCCTGTTCTTTTTAAGCCACAAATATATTAATAGATTTCAAATTACATTCTCCATGAAATTTTTAAGTTAAAGAATATCCAATGTTAAGTGTTAATATCTATGTTAAGTCATTAATTAGTGTGTGTGTGCGTGCCTGCATGTGTGAGTGCGTGCATGCATGTGTGTTTGTGTGCATGTGTGTGTGTGTGTTTGTGTGAAATCGGCAGCTGATTTTCCCTATGACCAAAGCTTTTTCAGTCCAGCTTTCAGCTAATAACAGGGCAGCAGAAAGTGAAGCCAGTCTGGTGAATCACTAACCCAAACTTTATGAAGATAGAAATGACAGTGAAAGAATGAGTGACCCCATACATAACCCATATCTGATCCTTTTGAGGTGATATTTAGACTTAGCTAGCTATTACAGATAAAACTCTAACCCTAACCACTGTGAGCAACATTCAAAGCAATGGATACACATATAAAACTGGAAGGACTAATTTTTAATGAAACAGAAGCTAATTAAAATGAAATGCAATATATCAGATGAAGTAAAATCCACAATCACATGAGCCAATTCCTTTTAATATAGTCATGTAACTCATAACAGTGTCAGCCAAGGACCACATAAACCACACTGATCCCATAAGATTATACCATCTAGCGATGCCCTAACCATCTTAGTTTGGAAAAGTGCACTCTACAGTGTTTGCGCCATAATGGTATTGCTTATCCATGCATTTTTAAGGGTTAATTCCTTTCATTAAGGAGAGCATGGCTGTGATACTCTAAGTATATTTTTTAAAATGAAATGCAGTAAAAGTGAGGAAAATTAGTTGAGTCTTCTCAAAGAGTTCTCAGAGCAAGAAAAGCACACCTCGAAAAGAACATATTGAGAACAGAAGGATGGGGAAGAGTAATTCAGTCTGTGAGAGGGATTGAAGTTTGAGGAAGAAATACTGTATCTAACAACTGATTCCAAGTGGTTTGGAATCTGGAACCCCAGACATTAAGCAAATAACAGGGTCGCACAAATCCTTTTGACTTGAACTCATGGGTTATGTCTGAAATACATCCAAGAAGATACATGTTACTCGGGGACAAAGGAATCCTTAACAGGACTGAACTAGGACAGGACAATGTGTTAGGTCACATCACTGTGAGATGCCTGCACATGATATAGTGAGACTTTGACCTTACCCTGGGAATCCACCTACTGTGGAATAGTCACTGTTTTCATTATAAATGTCTGACTGGTGAGTGGCATGCTAATGTATGCAGCTTTCTTCTCACTCATTGGGAAAAAGAACAGAAAACTGACCAATGAGATGCTGTCTTGGGCTCTATGGAAAGTGTGATCTAAAACCTACTAAGGCAAGAATACACTCAACTTTGCCTGCTGGGCTGGTCAAATCACAGAAGGTGCAATGTTGCCTTGATTTGATAAAAAGAATAAATTTGTTTCTTCACCTATATTTAGCATAGTATGTCATCTCCAGTCCTTTAAAAACTGTAAGACCAATTCCTTTCAAGCATCTAAAAGTCTTAGATTTTGGAGGAGGTGTTGTTTGCTTGGCCTTTTTCTTTTTCTTTTTCTTTTTCTTTTAGTATCAATTTTTTGTTTTACTGCTTGATAGAAAGGGAGAATAAAAATGTTTAAATCATGTTTTATTACTTTTTTATTTACTTAATTATCATGGTTTGATAGTTTTACATGTCTTTCATTATTCAACCTCTTACTCAAATCATCACCCCAGCTCCCATCTTGGCATAAGAAGGAAAAATTAATAGAATAGGCTTGGAAGTCAGGTAAATCTCTGCTCTGATTTATACTCTGGCATTTGTTTGTTCTATGACCTTCGGCATGTTAATCAACCTCTGTACAGGTAATAATATCTACTTCTCATGTTCATGGTTAAGATTCAAATGAAAAGGAAAAAATTACAATCATTCATCCTAATGTCTATGGTACCGTAAAAAATCAATAAATTATGTTTTAAATATTCTATCTTTCCATGTCCACCAGATCGGAGTCCACGCCCATCTCTGACAGACTTCCCTAAGGGAGCTCTCCCTTAGCAGGGATTACAATTGCCTTTCTCCTGAATGTAGTCTGGAGAAGGGGGAGGAAGAGGAAGGAAGGTGGTTGTCAAGGAAACAGACCCTCAGATGTACACTTTCAGGACTTCAATGATTCAAAAGTCTCCCTTTGGTACCAGGTCAGGTGATGTGAGAATAGCACATCTGTCATGAGTCATGATTCCTTTCCTCCATGTACACCCCACCTGTGCAAATCTCCAAACCCTGCAAATCATAGTGATACAGAAAGAGGATTGTTTTTGCTCTTGATTTTGTTATATGGATATCAGGAGGGAAGTAAAAGAAGAAAGGCTATGCAAAAGCCCATTACCAGGGAGATTACAGAATAATTTTGCAAAGATGTTCTTCCTCCAAATATTTATACTCTGGGGAAATCTATCTCTATGCTGGAGAAATTCTGAGGACACAAGCCTTGAAGAAGAGCTACGTAGAAGCTGTGTGCATGATAGCCAGTGGGTAGAAATTTCACAGGGAGAAGGTGTCACAAAAGCATCAAAGTTGTTGCGCTGTGAATTCCAGTGCACTTACACACACATGTGAATTTCCAGGCTAACTTATAGCTGCAGCTCCTCCTCGACCTAGCTGCTCTGCACAGCACAGGGCCTAAATACACTCAATTTGGCCTACCGAAGGAGACCGCTAAGTGGAAAGAAATCGCCCCCTCTTTCTACTGGCAGAAGAAATTATCTTTCAAGTGAGAAGCCCAAATTTCTATAAAGATTGCTCCCATTTTAACAGAGCCCCATTTCAAAATGAGCCCCTGTGGCCAAATCCCACCCAGGCTTGGCCATCACTGCAGACACAGGCCTCCCCTTCAAAGAGCTCACACAATGACTCTCTGCTGAGAAAAGCCACTACGCTGTCACCAGTGGCTGCAGAGCTTCAACTGGTATCCGAATTGCATGAGGAGTTTATAATGCAGGCCCCCAAACCCAGACCTAACAATCAGAGCCTCAAAGAATTCATATTGTTTTAGGATTCCTTTGGCTGACAGCAACTCTTTGGAGCCTGTTTGTCTAATAGCTCAAAGGATCTGAAAACTACTGTAATTCACACTCAGGACTGAATGAACAATAAGACTTTACTATATATGTTTCTACATTTTAACTGGACTCTGACCTAAAGGAAACAAAGGAATCTCTCAGGGTGGTAATTCAAAGACTGTTAGAGGGTTCCTGGAGATTATTTTGATAACAATATAAGTACAACATATCTAATATAGAGATAAACTATCTCATTTTTAATCTTTTATTCTAATCCTTCCAAATATTTATGTATTGTAAGGTCAAATGTCCCAATATGGGATATTGAAAGTATGTTCACCACGTGTATAGAGTAAGTGACCTCTGTCTACTTAAGCTCCCACCAATAGTTTTTACAGTGCTCAAGACCACAACTAAAATAATCAGACAAAAGCAAAATATTAAACAGTGAAATAAGAAAAACTGACTTTTTCAAATGAATCAATCATGAATTAGATTCTGTAATGATTAATTATTCAATCTAACCCCATGACAAAGTTTGTAACACTTCATATTGGTAGAGTCCATGGCTGGGAGAGGGTAAGCGGCAGCGGTAAATACAAAATCCCTAGCATCAGAGCCAGAAAGACAGAATAGGGCAGAAAGACCCTGAACAGGGGCATAGAAGGACATGATAATGCCTGGAAAAGATCATCCTAGAGTTCTCTACATATTCTTCACTACTATTTCATGACCAGAGTCAAAATAACAATGATACATACCAACCAATTTCTAGCCTGAGCTTTGTTCAACTAAAATCGTGGCATGGTGGTACACACCTGTAATCCCGGGGAAGGAGAAGGCCTATAACAGGAATGAAGGGCCAGAAAGTGGAGATGGGATGCATTACAGCCTCCTTAGCAAGAGTTCCAGAAAACACCTGGATCTAATTAAGAATCTTTGAGATTCTCCTGCTCCCTTCTACAGGAATATGGGGAGGAGTCTTACTAAACTAGGAGGAAGAGGAAGTAACTAGAAGGCTGCAGAAACCTGGGATAAGAGAAACAGAAGAAAAGTGGGTGAGATAAAATAAACATCAGAGGGAAAGAAGCCTAGGAGCCAAAATATAACATAATTAAAACATCTTTCATTAATTCAGAAATATTTACTGGACATCTCTCCTTAAATCCCAAAATCTTCATGTGAGGTAGCCTAAATGCAGAGCTATCCCAAGTCTGTCTTTTTCTTTCCAATGTAAGTCCCTAATTTCACTGGGCTTTCCCCATTACCATGCTCCATTTCCCATCTGTGATTATTCCTAATTCAAGACCCTGGAGGAGATGACTGATGAAGTGGAGACTCAACTTAGAACTGGAATGAAGAACTTGTTTCCCTGAAGAAATAATTATATATTATTATTAACATGACTTTTGCTGTATTCAGAGTCTGCTGAGATTCTAACTGCTATTTTTAACATTTTAACATTCTGTGGGAAATATATTTTTAGTTCTCAACAACCAGTTTATGAATAATGTTTTGGAACAAAAGATGTTAGTGATCTGGATATTGCTTCTATGAGGCAAAAGTGAAAAGAACAATTAAGGAAGTGCAGAATATAGGAAGTGTTAGGAACTGGAGTAAAATGCTTTTTATACATCAGGAGAGAAATAGAAGAATATTCATAGCATTGAACAGTATAATACTGAAAAGCTGAAAACAACCAAATATCTATCAACAGTAGGATGAATAAATAAATAATAATATATCAATGTAATGAAGTACTGTCCAGCAGTGAAAATACAGACCTACAGCTACATTCAACAAGACAGAAAAAAATTTAATACCATAGTGTTGACAGAAACAAGTTCCCAAAATTCTTTTATAGTCTGATAACCTTTATGTAAAGTTTTAAAGTGAATATGAGTAAATAATACATTATTAGAAATCAAAAAAGAAAGAAAACAATTAATGCTTCCAGGGGTGGGGCGAGAAAAAAGAGACAGAATAAGGAGAAGGAATATTTGGGTCTTGATGTAAGATGTTGATTAGATTCAAATTTTGGCATAATTTCACAAGAGTTCATGGAATCAATTTTTTAAAAGATAATGCATAGGCCAATAATGATAATATATCTAATAAATAAACAAGCAATTGCTCCATAGTATTCACTAAGCCTTTGCGTTGGGTCTAAATCTAACAATGACATATTTATAGCAGTAGGAGGGAAGGTTAAACCCTCTCTAGATGGCTTCCCCACTGACCCCCTCCTTGGTATGCTCTGAACTCATTCTTCACAATAAAATCAAGACACCATTCGGGATAATATTCCCACAGAGAGTGGGAATAAAGTCCCAACAGCTCACAGTTTCTGATTTGGTGCAATTTTGTCAATGACAGCTTTGTCAGCCTCCAACATGGCAGAGTGGAGAATCGATCATTCTTTGTCATGATCGTGTTTATTTTGTTGGTCTTGGGTAATGTTTAAGCAAATTGGATAGAATCTGATGGCACAATAAACATCAGTCTTTTTACTTGTCATAGCAAATAAAATTGGTTTGTATATCTGCCCTCTAACCTGCTGTGGCTACCCAAGATCCAAAGAGAGTCGCCTTGCAGTTGGCCTGGCTAGTACAAAGAAAGGGCAGGGTGAGCCAATTCCTGCGCACACCAGGGGCGGGGAGGATGCACCTCCTCCAAGAAGGGCTGGCCAGCCCCATGTCCTCCAGCTCTGTTCCCCAGAACTCCCTGTCCACCCCTGCCCTGAAAGTCAGTGAATTCATGAACACCCTACAGGTGAATGGAGGGACTAGTTAAAAAGAAAGAATTCGATTTTATTAAGGATTGTCAAATCACTCAAGGAAAAGTAAAATCTTGTTGGAAAGAGAATTCCAATAAGATGATAACTCCCAAACAAGAGACTTCACCGAGACAGGTGCCTCAGAAACTGCCCATATTCCACATTTCTGAGAGAGCTGTCTTCACTTTGTCTGAACCTTGCATAAATCCAGTATTGAAGTCACAGCAATGCCCTGGGAACAAATGGGGAGTCAATGGCCAATGGTCTTGGTGAGAACTCTTACCAGTGGCAAGGGTGAGAAGTTTTGCCCCTGGCTGGGGGGCCTCTGCTCCAGGCAGGCCAGCAGTGAGATCACCATGTGGTCCTGTCTCTGCCTCTCGAGATGGCACCAGGCCCTGTCCTCTCCCTCCCTCATCTCCTCCCTCACACCCACGCTCCCCTGTATTCTCACCTTACCCCTCAAAACCCCTCTTCCCCAAAGATACTCAGTTCACCCACCATGCGACAGCCCCACCCGTTCTTAGCCAAAACCAATAACCCTGCTCCAGGGAGGAAAAGCCAGGGAGGCATTTTGGTTGTCCTGATAGGAGGCCATTAGATATTTACATTGGGGCTCCTTTTATTTGTTCTGCTCTTGTATAAACCACTATTTCTTGCCAGGAAAATGATCACTCCAGTGCCCTCCTGGACATACAGACACTAAGCCATAAATAGACTCCTCCATTTTGATGGTATATCCCATCAAAACCAAAAATCAAGACCCTGGCTAGCTCCACTCAGTTTGCTGTCACACACCTGACTCCAAGAAGGTGCCAAATCAGCTTAGGATGACATCAAAAAGAGCTGTCCTCAGGTTTATCTCTGCCAAAATCTGACCATTGAAGAAAAAATAATCAGAAAGTATCTTTAGCCTTCTGAAAGCAAAGACTGGTGGCTTGAAGTTTTGATTGTTCTCCACTCATCAAGTAAGCTTTTCAAAGTCTCCCTCAGCAAGTCACAGTGGAGTAGGACTGGAAAAGTACAGTGAATCGCAGCCAGGCGAGACCTGCTTGGATAATGGATCAACAAGTTTTCCTACATACAGTAGACTGGTACAATCAATGCAATAGCTGAGAAGAAAACTGCGCAGTACTGATGATATTTTCTGACACAGAACGTCTGAGAGCTATTTTTTAAGACCTGCTGATTTGCCTCATGATTCCAGGGTTTTTGTTGCTTCACTTATATGTGAACCAGTCACACTGGAGGCTGGGCACAGCTCAGCCTGCAGTGTCTGGTACACAAGTGTGCCAGCTGCCCGGCGCTGTGGTGCAAGGAAGGCAAAACCCTGGGCCTCACTGCCATCCTCCTGAGTGTGCAGACAGTCACCGCCTCCTTCTTTTGTTTGCTGTCGTTCATAAGCAATTTCACTTATTCCCTTAAGCCTTAAATGTCATGAAGGATAGGAAGTGGAATTGCTTCTGAAACTTAAGCATCTATTTCTCAAATATCTGTGAAAATCAAGCTTCGGCGATAGGTAAAATAACCCCAAATTGGGTCTGTTGGCCTGAGATTAGCAGAGGAGAATCTATTATTATTGATACATTAACCCCCTAGAGTTAGAGGGGTATTTGTTCAGCCTCAGAGGGTTAAAGGGCCTTTCATCCTAAGTTTTGAAGGAATGGAATAAAATCTGAAAGGGAATGGACAGCATTTCCTCTGTGCATGTTAAGACACTCAGAAATGGATTACTGTATAAAAATACATCTCCCAATCTGGGACAGCACAGACAAGAGGGAAATGTGACTTATTTATTTCTGCTCCCTGTAAATCCTTTATTTCCTTTCCTGAAAATACGCCTAGTAGCATACCAGCTGTGACCCAGTGCCTGATGTGTGTCTACTGCAGTTGCTTGTTGGAGGTATTAAGAATGGAAGCATCCCTAAATCCACCACACAGGAAGTCAGACCATAGCTGCTGGTATTAGATTACATTCTAATTATTTCCTCTATATCCCTCTTCACATCATTATTCCAAGGCCAACAGAACAAGGTTTTCCTCTGAATACTAATGCTACTGTTCATCAGTATTCTAGAGCTCATTTGTGTGTCTCCCTGGACAGAAAGACCAGCCACAGGAAAAAATGAAAGTCCAGACTCTCTGCTCAGTATCGCATTACTGGGTCTCTTCCTACTGTGGTCACAAAAGTCATTTCCCAGTTGTTTCACATGAATAGTCTTTTACCACTTATCAATATGGATGAAGCCCAAACTACCCACTTTATGCAAAATAGCAAAAGGGAATTGTCCTTTGTTTGAAAAATAAAAGCAGCTAATTGCACCACTTTTACTCCCTGTGTGCAAACAGGTCTTTCTGTATATTTACCCTATCTCCTTAAATTTACTGCCAACCTACTCACATCAGGACAAACTGAGAAACCTCATGTGGAAAAAAGAAGCTGAACTTTAAACCCCCTGGGAATGCCTCTGCAGAAAGGCAGCTCAGCGATGAATGACCCATGAAGGAGATCGCCCTCCCCTCCTCCTAGAAAAGTGTCACAGCTTGGGTCGGAGGGGTGAGCCATGCTGCTGTGACCCCTGGGTGACCAAGTCAACCCATGGGGAAAACCGTGGTGAAGGCACTGCAGGAAATATTTCTCTGAGTATTTTAAAAGCTACCTGCAGTCAGAGAGTCAACCTGGTTTTGGATGGGTTCAGATGATAGACTATTTTTAAAGATGATTTTTATTATTTTTATGTACAGAAAACTCAACAGTGTTATTTAACCCAGTTTAGTGGCAAATTCTTTACTCTCTGCCTTTTCCATTTGGCAACATGTGGCACAGATTTTAGACCCAGGACCTTACCTGCACACTGATGGCAGAACGCCTTACTTATATCATTGGAATCAGTCCTGCGAGCTTCCACCAGCTCAGCCAGAGCTCCTTTGTCTTCCAGATCAATCTGGGCAAAGGCACCGGTGGTGCACATCTTCCTGCGAACCAAGTGACATCCCAGTCTGGTCCTGCCCTTGATGATACAGTAAGGAGCTCCATCTTAGCAAACAAGTCAGGCAGGACAGCCAGGCAGATGGGCCCATGCCCTGTGCAGTCACCACTAGCTAAGCCTTCTTGTTCTCCACTGAGGTGGTGACAGGATTAACCCCTGCTCCAGAGACAGGTGGTCTCTTAGAGGGGATGTCCACTTTGCTGGTAGCATTCTTATCTCTGGCCAACAGTCTCTGCTTCTTCTCTTGCTTGCTCTCTGGTCTGTATTCGTGGGCCAGTTTAAGCCCCTGGGAAGCAGTTTGACAGCCAAGGCCTAAGTGAACTGGTCACTCCCCAGAGGCACTTTGAGCTGCCCTTTACTGGTGCTGCAGGAGTTAGTGGAATTGGACCTACAGCCGTCACAATGAGCTACATTCCCAGCCCTATTTTATTGCTGGGGATTGAACCCAAGGAGGGCTAAGCTACATCCTCCACCCTTTTTATTTTCCTTTATTTTTGCCCACACTGACCTTGAATTTGTAATCCTCCTGCCTCAGCCTCCTGAATAGCTAGGAATACAGGCTTGTGCCACCATGCCTAATTTAAATATTATTTTTAATTATCAAACAATCCCAAAAGATAAGTAGAATGTGTTATGAAGAAAACTAGCTCTGAGCAATAAAGGAGCTTGCCCAGAGTTACTGTATAAGTGGCAGGGACAGCTTAAATCAGGTTTCTGCAACTTCAAAGGGCATTTGTGCTCTTTCCAAAAAAATGTGAGCAAAATGTACAGGTTAGTCTGTCTCTTTAGTGAAATGCAAATCAGATCACCAACTGTTAAAATGCTTATTGTTAAGCACAAATACCCTTGTCTTAGCTCTAAAGGTCAACGAAGTCAATAATCCAGAAATTAAAGTAAAAGTACCTTTATCTCAGAATTTAATAGCCTAAGCATCCAAATGTTTTAAGGCTTAGGCTGGGAATCAGGAGACTTGGGCTCTACTCCCAGATCTGGGTGAAGAGCTGTGTTCCTAGGCAAGTTGTTTGCCTGCCCTAGCTTCCATTCTCTGTCTATAGAAGGTAGGGTGGGTTCTGTGAGATTCTAAGCTTCCATTCTGATCTAAGACAGATTTTTCAGTCCAGCTTGTGACATCTTTGTGAGGCACAACCCATTTTGCAGATGAAAACTAGACACTCAGAAAATTTAGATGCCTTACAGAGCACTTGATCACAGAGCCAAAGACAAATGTCTGTGTCTGTCTGTCTTTCTTCTCCTGAACTGCCAGACCCTCCTCCTCTTCCTCCTGCCAGGAAGCTTCACTGACATTGGCTGCGGCGGGACGGAGGAGACCTAGAAGGTCTGTGTCCACCTTTTCCAAATGCTGACTGCCATCCCTCACTGTCTGCTGTCGAGAGGCTTCCCAGAAGGCCCACATGTCCCTAACTCAGCCCACATGCTGGCAGCCATCCAGCCACATGATGTAGGACAAGGGGCTAGGCCTTGGCACCCATCTATTTGTATGACTGTGATTAATAGAAAAGCCATCTCATCATCTGGACCCCAAAGAGGGTCTGTTGTCGAAGGCCAGCACTTCTGCCTGCTTACTGACACAAATGCAACCCCACCATCTCTGTTCTGGCCACCTGCCTCCCAACTGTGCCCATCACTCGGGCACAAAACCAAACCCTGCTGCTCTTCTGAACAAAGATGCCCTTGAGTGAAAATTCAAAACACAAGCTCACCATGTTACAACAGGGCCATGAAACATTTTAAGCCAGGCTTATGCTAGAACACTTGGGTTTGGCTGCCTCTCTCCACACTATTGTACACCCACACCTCCCCACCAATCTGGAGAAATCTCATTTCCAGCCTCCAGATTTTCAGCATTGTACATTTTAAAAGCCCTTTACTCCTTGTTTATTTCTTCTTTCACCACCTCAAAGTATTTCATTCCTAAGTACCTTGTTTTTCCATTCCATTTTCTCGCTCTTATGTGCCAGCTATTTTCATTCCTTCCTCTGATTTACTGTTTTTCTTTCCTCTGGCAAAACAAAACACACTTGCACATGCGCACACACATATACACACACACAAAAACCCCCGAAATCCTCCCTGTTAGAACTCTGCAGAGTGCTATCTTATTTGTTCTTTCTCTTTATCTGCATCACACATCTTTGGCCCTGGAGAGGGGACTTTTTCTTCTCTTGTGTGATTTGCCATGTGTATTTATTGAGCATCTAGTTATACCACTGCATGTACCTGGTGCTCTGTGTGTTTTCTCACTGAATCCTCACAACCTCCTTATTAAAGAGTTGTTTCCCTAAAATAGTACTGGGCCAGGGATTTAGCTCAGTGGTTCTGGTGACTGCCTCACAAGCACAAGGTCTAGAGTTCGATCCCCAGTACCAAAAAAACAAAAACAAACAAACAAACAAAACTAAAATAGTACTTTCCCAATTTTAATATGTATGTAAATTACCTAGGGATCTTGCTAACATTAGGCTCTGACTCAAAAGATACTGAAGGGGACCTGAGAATCTGCACACTGACAAAGCACCAGGGGATGCTGAGGCAGGAAGCAGAGGGAAGAAATCTCTGGAGAAAGCTTGAGGAGCAAAGGGCCACACAGTGAAAACAAAAGAGGAAGCTAGTTCTCCAAAATCAGGGAGAATGTCTGGTCCAATCCAAACAGCTAGATCCTACCTGGTTAAAAAAAAAGGGGCGGGGGAGGGATACATAGGCTTTTGAAGGTTCCAAGACAGCTCTCTAAAAACCACAAAGAGAATCTGGCTCTAAAAACTAGACATACTTGAATACATATGCCATATAGAATACTTTGAACATCCAAAAATAACTCCAATTTAACTATTATAATCTCTTTTGCATCGTGATTTTGATGCCCCATGGGCTTTGGGATCCATGACAGGTCCTCAGAGGTCCACATGCAGACAAACTCCCTCCAACAGACAGGAGGAGGACTGCCCCTGATTGCAGTGACTTCCACATCAATCCCAAGACTTGGCCCCTCCCTGTTAAGCCATGTGTGGACTCTGACACCTGGCTTCTTCAGGAACATGAGCTCTTCTCACCTGCTCCTACCCTGTGGTGTGTACCAAACTTTACTAATAAATCTATGCTTTCACTCCTGCTTCTGTGTGTCCTGCTCAATTCTTTGTTCAGGATTCCAAGAACCCAGAACTGTAGGTGTGCCCTCCAACAGGCATGCTGAAGAGACATTTCTGTGGACCACATTTGCAAATTTTCCCTGTTTATATCACTGGCAATACTTGTATGTAATTAAGAGTCTGATGTGAAAAATTCTGCCTACTGTGAGTGTTTAGGTCCTGAGTGGTGAGCATTGCCTTCTTCCTACCACTCTCTCCTGAAGTTAAAATACTCCCTGAAAGGTCAACAAGTTCTTAGCATGCAGTTGGTGACAACTGCAGCATGTGCTGCTCAAGAGCTGTCTTAGTTACTTTTCTCTTGTTGCTGAGACAAAATACCAACACCCAAAGTTAAATGGGAAATGGTTTATTTAGCTCACAGTTTGTAGATGTTTTAGTCCACAATCAGCTGGTTCCAACACAGAGTGGCACATGGCAGAGGGGCACTGCAGAGGAGAAACATTTCATGGTGCCCACACAGTAGCAAAAGCAACAAGGGACCTTAACAGCCTTTTCTTGCCCCTTTTTTCTTATACAGACTACTTAGGGTAGGTAGCAATCATACCCTTAATCCTAGTGCCCTTGGGCCTAGCTCCACCAAGAATCAATCGCACACTGTGGATTCAGTCAACTCGGAAAAAGCATGAGGTTTTGGGAGGATATCTAGACACAAGCCATAACAAGAGTAGTCAATACACAAAGATCAGGACACCAAAAAGGAAGAGAGACAAGAGGCAGCTGAAGGTGAAATCGATCCTATTGGAAACTAATCTAATAGAGTAAACTTTCAAGAAAAACATCTTTAAGGAAGATATCAGCCCCTCACCTCAGGAGGCAAGCCCAGGGGATGACAGAGAGTCTTTGCTCTCTTGGAGATTAATGGATCTCCTTTCAAAGAGCATTTATTGAGTACCCATTGATAGGAGTTTATGCTCCAGGGACTTTATATCATTTGCTCTCTACCTTTTAAAGTAGTGGCCACCCTCAGTTTTATAGAGGAGCAGAACCAAGGCTAAGGTAAGTTGATTCACTTTCTCAAGACAAATGCCAATTTGAATAAGTAAGATTCAACTCATTATTCCCTCTGTCAGCTCAGATTTCTATTATAACACAAGCTGACAAAACACAGGACAAAATGAAAGCACACACTCAAGTTCCAGAGATAGAAGTGAACTTCTGCCTTAGTGATTATTTTTAAAAAGCACACACAACTCAGAAAAGAACAACCTTCTTTTTTGGGGTACTGTACTCATGATTTTGGATGCAAAGGGAAAAAGAAGAGGATCTTTAGGAACACAAAGTAGAGTGGTGGTATGTGTGTGGTGTGCAACAGGACCTTCTGCAACACTGCTACTCAGTGGAACTCAGATTGCTTTTACCAGCCGGGAATCCATGAGAGCAGGAGTAACTGTCCTTGAGACCAGCCAGTCTCTGGAGGAGAAATAGTTATATTTCTCTCCTACCTCCTCTTAGCCTCCCAAGACCTGTTTCCATACATTATTCCAATGTGATTCTGTTTTCCCCATCGTTTCATGCATCTTCTCTGTCTTCTAATAAACTCTAGTCATCTAATTTAAAATACCCTAAAAACTTAAATCGATACTGTAGTACTTACTTCTCAGCTCCTTCCTCTTTCTTTTCTCCATTCCTTCACCACCAGTCTTTGCTCCCTGACTTACAACTAAAGCACTTATTGACTGACTAAGTAAGTTACTGGCTGAGCTCCTGGTGCTCTCCTCAAACTGTGTCCCTGCATGGTCATCAGCCACCACTTGTCTTCTTTCTCCAGCAGCCTTTTCTCATACCTGATGCTTCTTGATTTTGCTGGACTCTAAAACTTGCTGAGCTGCTTCATCTTGCAAGGCTCCAACTGACTTCTGAAACACAGCAGGGCCTCATTCTTTTTCCACCTTTCTGATCTTTGCCTGGTTTCCTCCAAGATCCGCTCTTTCCTCTCACTATGTAGGTGGCACCTAACTCTCATCCTTGCTTGGTTTCATTTCCTTAACACTCCCTCTTCTGACACGTTCCTCCCTACGGTGGTTCCAGTTATCACACTTGGGAAGATAACTTCTTGGGTCTAGACTCACATTTCCATCTGGCAACTAAACATTTTCTAAGTAATATAGCCTAAAACCAACTATGTCTTTCTCTGATTTTACAATTTCTATTAACGCCATCACTGTTTACCCATTCATCCAGAGTTAATTTGTGTCGTCTCAAAATCCTTAGCTCTTAATATCCTTGAAAACATCAAGTCCTAAAAATTCAATTTTAGCACCATTTTTATCTTCTTCCTCCTGTTTATTCCAATTGCCACCATCAAAGTTCAAATCCTTGGTGATCCTTTAATCTGTGTCCTTGTTCCCATTCCCACAGCCACTGCCTCACTCATGCTCTCGTGTCTTATTTCCTTCAGTCTCCCTCCCTTCCAAAGTCCTTTTACCACATATATCTCCCAGAGTCAGAGGTCTGGTCATGTCCTTCCCTAAAACTTCCAGTCCTGATTGTCCAACCATGAATTCCAAATTCCCTATCCTATTGTTTCATGCTCTCCAAACAGTGCCCTCAACTTATTTTACAAGCCTTAAGCCCCACATCTACTTAGTTATGCTTTGTTATACAGCCACCAACTAGACTGCCCCAGCCATGGACATCCACCTCATTTCTCCTCTTTTGAGTCTGTGCTCATGGTACCTCTCTCTGAAATGTTCTCAACATCCCACTCAGTTCCATGCTAATCGCAAATCTCAACAAAGATGTTCCTGACACATACGCACATTCAATGCGATCACTCTTTTCTCACCTTGGAATCTCTATAATTTACTCTTAAGTACTTTTAATAGTTTCTTCCTCAAGTTACTTATAACTTTTTGGGGGGCGGGCCCCAGAGATCTAACTCAGAACCTTGCACTTTCGAGGCAAGTGCAGTGCCATTGCACTACATCTTGGCCCCAATTTATAACTTTTAATAAAATGTAGGGCAGAGGATTTAGCTCAGTGATTCCACTGCTTGCCTTGCAAGTGCAAGATCCTGAGTTCGATCCCTGGTACCAAAATAAAATGAAATAAAATATGTGTATGTTAGAACCTAGAAGCAAGGATAATACATGTATCTAAACAGTTATGCTAAAAGAAGTTTCATGGTGTCCAAAATAGCCAGTTTTATTTTATGCCTTTGGTGATTACAATGTCAGAAATCCCTTGGGAGAGAGAGGCAGCTAAGGGAAGCTGCATGGGTTTTTACTGATACCATTAGCAAAATATTACTTGTTAACCATTAATATCCAAAATCTTGGGAGTAAAATATAAAGCAGCTCCATCAACTTTACCTAAAGAAAAGCAAACAGAGATCTAGAGCTAATCATTAACAAATTTTAACCAAGTCAATGAGAATTCACATTTAAAACACTAACTTGAGACCCCAGTGAGAACAGTCAAGTCAGACCATTTGGCAGAATCCCTTGAGGATTTTCAGAGAATTCAGAATCCCAATCTGTTAGAGACACTACTTCAGAAAATTTGGAGTAGGACACAAAAATCTAGTTATAATTGTCATCCCAGGTATCTGATAAAGGAAAAAAACATGTCATTGTTTCTAAAACTTTATTATGCACTAGGATTATCTGGGTATCTTGTTTAAATTCTGTAGTTTGGAGAGAAGAAGGATAAGCTGAGATTCCACATTTCTTTTTTTTTTTTTTGTACTGGGGATCTAACTCAGAACCTTACACTTTCGAGGCAGGTGGTGGAACTACTGAGCTAAATCCACAGCCCTGAGAGTACACATTTCTAACAAGCTCCTAGTTTATGCCTATGATTTTGGTCTCTGGAGCACAGTGTGAGTAGTAAGGAGTTTTGAGCTATGTTTGGAAATCAATATTTTTAGCCTGGGCTCACCTCGATTTCAATGCTTGTAGTGTGGTACAAATTTAATTTCATAACTCCAGTTTGTATTACAATGGCAAGTTAATGCAAACATTAACTAAAATTTGGCCACATTTATAGATTATTTGAAATTTATAAGTTTATCTCCAAAATTCTGGGAATATTTTCATCTTGATAGATAAAAATGGAATTCAACTCAAGCACTTCCTCTTTGAATTAAGGTATCCTGCAAGGAGATATTTGATAATTCAGACATCCCCTGCACTTTATACTGCAATGGATAGCTGCAGAAATTTTGAGGAGTCATATTGTTTTCACAAAACTTGTGAGATTTCTCTGCCAATGGGGCTTTTTTTCCTAGTAAATGGCCATGTCTGATCTTGTGATTCTGGAGAGCCCAGAACCATTCAACAATGGGATATAAGAAGTATCTAGTTACACGTGATGTGTGAGTGTGAATACCTACACTCTCTTAACCATATCACCAAATCTTGAGTTTCTTCCTTCACAGTTTCAAAATGAATATGTTCAGATGTCATCTCTCATCAGTAAGGAAGAACAATTTTGTAAGTCTCTAGGATCCAATAAATTTGGTTTCTGAAAGTCCCCTGATCCCAAAAAAGCCCTTGATAAAAGAAAGCAGCTCAATATATCCCATCTTCCAACAAGTTTCCATGACTTACCCATCTGCTTGCAGAGAAAATAAACCAAGTTTCCACACCCTGCATTAACCATGTTCTTCCCAATCTCCCAACCTGGCAAACATTAAGGACACAAATGAGAACATTCACAACCCTGATTGTTTCCGTCACATTATACAAAGACCCTATGTACCTCTCAGCACTGAGCTTCCCCACAAATGAGCCAATGGAAAAGGACACACTCACTTTCCATCTGGCTGGGACAAAGTGGCTGTGTCTTCCATTCCCTCACATTGTAGGTGTCTGTCTGTGACCACTACACTCACCTTTCCACAATGAGACTACTTAGGCTTCTTAATGGTAAGACATTAGCTTCCTCTGGCTTACATTGCCTAGTTTCTTTTTTATTAGTATATGTTTGCAATGCACAATAACTGCACTCACCTTGGGAAACTGCTACATATACATATTGTGTACTGATCATTTTCATTCCCCCTTTCCCCACCCTCTCCTCTCCCTCCTTCTTCGGATGTCTTTCCTTTCTCTAGAGTCTACCTCCCTGTTTCCTATCATCTTTCTTTGTTTTCATTTTTGGCTCTTTACTTTATTTATATTTTCAATTTCTCATATTAGAGAAACCATGTGACATTTAACTGTTTTGTCTAATTTATTTCACTTAGTATTATGGTCTCAAGATCCATCCATTTTCCTACAAATGACTCAAATCTGTCCTTCTTTGTGGCTTATTAGTACCCCACTACGTGGGTGTGTATATATACATTTTCTTTATCCATTCATCTGTTGATGGACATATTGGCCACTCCCATAATTTACCGAGATCTATAAATTGTGCTGCTGTAAACACAGGTATGCATGTATCATTGTATTATGATGTCTCTTTCAGGAAGATACTCAGAAGAGGTATAGCTGGGTCAAATGGAATTTCTAGTTTTATTTTTTGTTTTTGTTTGTTTTGAGACAGGGTCTTGCTATGCAGTTAAGGCTGGTCTGGAACTCATGAGGATCCTCCTACCTCAGCCTGCCAAGTGCTGGGATTACCAGTGTGCACCATTACACTGGCTTAGTTTTATTTTTTTGAGAACTCTCCATACTGATTTCCATAGTGGCTGTACAAGTTTACATTCCCACTGACTCTATATATATGTTCTCTAATTTTATAAAGGAATTTTTGCTATATGTTTCCTCTATGGTTTGAATGTGCCCCCAGAATCTCCTGTGTTGGAAACTTAACCCCACTGCAACAGTGTTGGGAGGCAGGGAGGTGGGGGCTAATGGAAAGTTCAGCTGAGGGCTGCAGGCTCATGAATACATTAATGCTGTCACAGAGGTCTGACAGTGGAAAGGAGTTTCTTTTGCTGTCTCTCTTGCCCTTCTACCTTTTCCCATGGGAGGACAGCAAGAAGGTCCTTGCCAGAGGCTAATGCCTTGATCTTAAGAATTCTAAGACTCCAGAAGTATGTTTTGTAAAAAAATTTGATTCTTTATAAATTTCTCAATCTCAGTCTTCTGTTATTGTAGCAGAAAACACACCAAGACAACTTCCAACATACTATAGCCTGTTGTAAGAAGATCATATTTTAAAAGACCCAAATTATGATTTTCATTTGGTCACTACCTATATAACCATCTCTCCTTGGGATGAAAATTTCTCCCAAGGAAGAAGTGGTATTCTCCTCTTCTGGGACATCTTTTCCTAAAAGCTCCACCATCCATCAAAACCAGTACTCACCACATTACCTAGAAGACATTAACCTGTTTCTTCAACCATTTAACAGAAATAGCCATTTTCTCTTACTTTTGTATAGCCTTGCACTTTTCTTCAGAGGATTACTTCTTCTGAATTTTTAGTTCTTATGGTTCTGATGTACTCCTGACCTGAACCAAGTTAAGCCAGTGAAAATAATAATAAAAAATTGGGGAAAGTAGGAAGTTGAGACTCTCATTCCACTAGGTTGCTAAGCTGTAAGATGTAAGCTGGGGAAGCTGGTGGTCTTTTGTCACTGACAGGGACAGCCCCTCTGGGAACATAGCCAACACAGGAGAAAGAAGTGGAGTTCTCAACTACACATCCTGAGCACTCAGATACAAACACCCAACATACTCCTTTTCTGTGTAAGTGAACTCGAAACTTGGGTTTCTGTTAGTCACAGCTGAAAGTATCTGAGCTGGTATATGATTTGTGGGATGACAATGATAACAGCTAATCTTTACAATGCTCTTGCAATATGCCAGGCACTGTTACAAGTGCCCTCTGTATTTCCACTCACTTAATCTTTACCACAATCCTATGCAATAGGTATTATTGTTATCATCATCATCTCATCTTTATAGATGAGAAAAGTGAAACCAAAAAAGTTACTTAAGACCTTCCACTTAGCAAGTGATGGAGTCTGGATTCAAACCCAGGCAGTCTGGCTCCTGAGTCGGCGCTCTAAATCAAGCCTGCTCAAAGAGTGGCCTGTGGACTGCAGCCACCTTAAAAATTATTAATTGTCTGCCTTTATCATAGTTAAAGGAACATTATTTAGCTTAGAGCATAAGCACAGTGATTTAGATATAAATCACAGCCTCTCTCAAATGCTTTTAATTTTTATGAATAATGTTGGTGTCACTTGGCAATCCCAAAATATATTACTTCTTGACTCAATTCCAATGTTTTAAAATAGTTATTTGAGGTATTTTTAGTTCTCATGACTCTGGGTTAGAATGGGATCCTAAAAAGTTCTCAAAGGAGCCTTTGAGATGCTGAGTACTATGAGTTAAGGCCACATAGCACTAGGAAGCTCATTAATGGTTTCTTCCCTGTGAACCCAGTCTGAGCAGACAACAAAAGCACGGGGAATTGCAAACCCCACCCAGGGAGACATTCAGAGAGCAAGCTTTAGGAAATGACTCATACAGAGGGGCCGTCAGTGGAGCAGAAATCTATAACAAAGCACAGAAGCAAGCTGTGAACCTGAAGATTGTTTCCTATGTTCCCTACTTTAAGGAATATACTACTAGACTATACTCAGCATAACCAAAGAAAGAGTGCCTAAGATACAAGCTTAGTTCAGCATATCCTAAAAAAAATAAGTATCCTTGAACAGGGACATTACACAGGAAGGTTAAGTAGACAATAAATACAAGAAAAAATACTTGACATTGCTAGTCATCAGAGCAGTGCAAAATAAGATCACAAAGATATCACTACACACCCACTAGCATGGCTAAAATTAGACTGACAAAAGCAAATGTTGACAAGTATGTAGGACAACCGGAACTCTCATATATGGTTGGCAGAGATGGAAAGCATCTTGGCAGTTCTCTTAAAAGTTAAAATATACCTACTCTTTGGCCCAACAATTCTATTCCTACCTATTTACTTAAGAGAATTTAAAAACATATGTTCACACAAAGACTTATACAGAACATTCATAGTCCCAAGCTGGGAATAAACCAAATACTACTTAGTAGTTGAATGGACAAATAAATTTTCCATGTACTATATTACTACTATACTACTTGGCAATAACAATAGACCAACTACCAATAAATGCAATCACAGGGATGAATCTCACAGAAAGGCAGATGCAAACAAATACATCCTGAATGATATCATTTACATGAAATTCTAGCATAAGCAAAGCAAATTTAATATGAAAAATATCAGAATGGTGGTTGCCTCTTAAGAGAGAGCCACTGGTTAGAGAATTGCTTAAGAAGAGATATGGAGGGATTTCATGACTAGGGAGTGAGTTATAAAGATGTATCAAACAGAAGTAAAGGGAATAGATAAGAGTACAAATGAAGCAAGAATGGCTGAATATGGATAATGGTTGAAGTTGCGTAATGAGTACCTGAGTGTCATTATACTATTCTGTTTATGTTGTAACTATTTGAAATTCTGCTAGTAAAAGTCTAAAAATAATTAAATATGTCTCTTGCTATTTAGTCAATGTCCTCGGTACTTCTGGTAGAACTTTTTGTGAAAAACTTGCAGAAAAAGTGTATTTGGGGAACAGGGATTTAGCTCAGTGGCGCCATGCCTGCCTGGCAAGCACAAGGTCCTGAGTTCGATCCCTGGTACAAAAAAATTAAAAAGTGTATTTAAGAACCAAATGCCACTGTAAAAATAAGTGCCACCAAACAGCTATCTTCTGAGTATGAGGTACAAGGTGTCATGACTTGGAGTGCACAGGGCGTGACTTTCTCTTGCCTTACATTGCCCATTACTTCTGTGTCTTAATAATTCAGAAAGCTCATGATCAGAAAGAAAAGGTTACATCAGTTAGCTCACAACCAGTAATTACTTTACTCTTAGGCCAGCACAACTCCAGTGAAAATCTCCTGAATACCAGCAAGGATCCATGAAATAAAAAATATTTCATCTTCCCCTTGTAGCTTATTATCTTACTATAAAGGTCAAATAGCAATATTTATACCAAGATATTTAAGATTTAAATCAAGTAAAATTGTAAATTTTCTGCATGCCTCTTAGGAAATATTTGAAAAACCTTTAAAGTCAAACAACGGGGAAAAAATAGAAACACTGTAGTATAGTAGATTGTATAATTGTGGAGTTTATAAAGGTTTATTTATCATTTAAAGCATAATAAAATATTCATGTTATAGCAAATGAAAAAGAACACAAAATTATTTTTAAGTCCAACTCTTAAATATATTTGCATTTGCAGAGAAAAAAAAGGACTCTAGAAAATAGTAACTGTTAATAGCACGTTGGTAAAACCCTACATGGTAAAATGAGCACTAACATATTTTTCTTTATACGTGTCAAGGTTTTCTAGTTTTCTGTGGTTACTTATAAAATAGGAAAAATAAAAAGTTACTTGTAAGTGAAGTACACTTTTTGTTGCAAATCAAACTTCTGCCCAGCAACAATACGAAGAACAAATCGGGTTTTGCATTGTCTGTGCTTTCTGAAGGGAGGATGGTGCGGGTTAAGTGAGTGCCATCAACACCCCATCCAGTCAGGCTCCTCTTTCCTCCAACTACTTTTAAAATGAATTTTAAAATACTGAGTGTTTAAGTATTGAGAATAATTAGAATAACAGGCCAACAATCAGTTCTCATTCACTGCAACCTCCCTTGTTCCAAACCCTCTGACCATTTCTAACCACCCAGGGATCCCAACAAAGACCACTCTCCAGCCAAGGCAGGGGGACATGCAGAGCCCAGTCGCCAGACCACACCATCTGGCTTGAATCTCAGTGCAGGCCAGAAAAGACAGTAATTTGATTTAGTTCTCCCTCTGGACATTCTCAATATGCAGGATTATGTGGCTGCCTGGGTATCCCACCCTCACTCACCAAAACCTTTAACCAGTGAGAAAGTAACACAGTGTTCTTGTTACCCTGCAGGGTGCCTTACAGAACTGAGCTGGTGAGACTGGTCACAAATCTTTACTACAGCTTCTGTAGAGAAGACTTACCCACCTCACCAAGACTCACCTCTGGGCTCTGTTGGAATGAATTCAAATGTACAAGAAACCCAGTAGCCAGCTGCCCTTATTAATTTTATATGGTTGGTTGGTTTCTCTTTCCCGTAGGAGTGAAAGAATAGCTTCTGTGATTATAGTTTTTGTGTTGTTGTTTTTTTGTACCGGGCATCGAACTCAGGACCTTGTGCTTACAAGGCAGGTGCGGTGCCACTGAGCTAAATCCCCAGCCCTCTGTGATTATAGTTTTAAAAATAAAACATTTTATTTCATTCACAGAGAAGACCAATTGGCCTTCTAAGCCATGCCATCCAGTCCCACTATGGAATACAAAAGCCTCTTGTCACAAGCAGCTATTGAGCATTTGAAACGTGATGAGACCAACCGATACACTGGGAATACAGAATCCTCACTGAACATTGAAGACCTAGTACATGGGGTGGAGTGTGATGTAAAACATCCCACTAATTGATTTTATATTGATTGTGTGTTAAAAGGATAATATGTAGGGTTAAATAAAATCCATCATTAAAATTCATTTAACATCTTTTCAGTGTCTATTAGAAATTTTTAAATATGCACAGGTACACATTATGTCTACTAGACACCTCCCATTTAAAAAATGATTAATGTCCATTAAATAAGAGCATATGTGCAGGTACTCACTGGTACTCTGGAGCATCCTACATAAAAGTATCCAGTGAGCTTTATCCTTCATGAATTGCTATATTTCAGTGTATCTACCTTATATCTCTCAGTTTGGGTTTCCTTTGTGAGCCCACTCTTCATTTTCTCTTTGGAGATTTGACAACATGGCATGTCTTCCCCACCAGCTATCCCCAGGCTGTCTGATGCCATCTCTGTTGTTCTCTTCTTGCAGGGATGGCTGTACAGCCCTGGGGCTCCCTCTACCTCTCTGTGGAGCAGTCAAGTCAGCAAACTAGGGACAGCAGCAGAAATGGTAGGACATCACAGAAGGAAGCAAATATTCTTATTCCTCCAAGGTCAGATATGCTTCTTTCAGGTGGAACCCTGGTGACTTTTCAAAGATTTTCACCAGGAGGGAAAACCCTTAGCCAAAAGACGCAAAGGACAAACTTGTTGGTTCCCTGCTTCCACCTGGATGGGTGAAACCCTCAGTGAGTCCACTAAGCCTTCCCTTTTGGCTAAATTGCTAATTATTTCTGGTAACAGTGGTCTCCACTCTCCCCACCTGCACTACAGCAGAACAGATCTACCCAGTGAGGAGGGCAGTAATTACCGAGATGCTTTCTAAGGATTCTGGGCATGGGGGGATTAGGTATAAGGGAATCATCTCTTCACAGTGCCAAAAGAAAGCCACCACCATTTGAAAACCCTAATGCAGTGCTGTTAATTTCTAAAAATATAATTGCAAGAATGTTGTGCTAAAAAAGACTAATGTTTTACAAGTATGAATACCTTCTGACATCTTGGAGTTGACTCTTGCCTTCCTTTTCTTTCCTGTTAGTGTGCCTGCAGCTGGGGCCTCTGCTTCCAGAACATGCTATGCCTTTGCACCTCCAAATCTCTTTCCAGATAACAGGCCTGCTTTGTCCCCTGTGGCTTCTGTCATATGGATAGCTAAGAAAATATACATGATACAGATATATTGATTGCTTTTTTTTAGCTACAGTATATTTATCTGCCTTTTCTTTAAAACTGAATATCCTCAACCATTTCCCTAGGCCAGTGTTTGATGAAGCAAACAAACCATCAGTAGGGTTAATATTATGAAACTTAGAAACCACTTGTGAACACTCAGTGAAAATTGCATTGTGTTACAGTGAACACTCATTGAGACTTCTTGTTCATAAGGAAGATTTCTGACGCTACTGAGGTTTCAACACAGAGTTAAGCTAAGGAAATGTTTTAGGAGAGAATACAAGGAATGTGAATTTAACCACAATATCCTTACTGGCTACTGCAAGACTTTCAGAAAGGTTCTTCCTTTCCTTCTTGGTGGAAAGATGATAGAGAACCAGGAAAGGCAGGATAGTGGAAGCTTTTCTACTGAAGATGTAATGGGAATTTAATTTTGGAGAGAGGAAACCAGATTTCAAAAGACAGACCCTGCTGGAAAGTCACCAATTGGCCACAGACAAAAATGTCTGTGAGGTACTGAGTTTTCTGACTCCAGCTGGGAGTTTTGTACATGTTCTAAATGTAATTCTGCTAAGATCAAATCCCAAATTCTACTCCTGAGTAATCTGCAAAAAAGAGACTCCTTTGATCGTCAGATGCATTTTGACTTTAAAGAAGAAAAGTAATAGATAAGAAAATCACAAAATATATATATGTTACATCTTTTGTTAAGCATTATTACAAAAACAGAAAGTAACAAAAACTCTGAAGAGAAAAAGTATCAAGAATAAAATAAAAATATATGCATATAAAACTTTTCATATAGCATATGGAAATTTTCTTATTGTCTTTTTTTCAGTACTGGGGAAAACATCCTAATAGGAGCATCTTAAGAGCCTTTGCTCTCAATATAAGCATAGAGTCCACTCAAACACTGAATATATTATGGGTTCCATGCCATTTGTTCTTTTTTGCCTTAACTCACAAGCAGTCAAAAAAACCACTTCATTTGTCAAAGCTTTAAAAACATATTTATCTTTAAAAATGAAAGCCCACACACAAAAGTACAAAGTTCTGTACATTATCAAAAGAACAGTGGCATCTTTATTGCTATGGTCTTGATCTTTAATAACCTACATCCAAGCTGTATCTTCAGATCCACATGCATTACAAAAATTCCAAGAAACCTCATCATAAAGACTATTACTCTGGTTCTCTCTATAAAACAGAGCTTCACTTTGTAGTATTATAGCACTTTTCATGCAAGAATAGAAAAACTCTTTTATGGCTTCTTTGTTTTCCTCCAGATACCCATGGAGGAAGGTCAATGGTATATTTACTTTACTGAAACTCTGATCCAGGAAAATATAAAACCAGCAGAAAAGAGCGCAACTGGGAGCTCTTTGAGTTAAGGTACTACTTTCTTGAGTCATTGAAACTCTTTCTTAAAATACTGATTGATTGAAAATGCATGGTTCTAACTCCATCCTGACATTCGAGTGAAACATTTCTTGACCCCTTGCCACCCCATCTCCAGCCAAAGGCATTCTACACCACACTTGGTATAGTCAATGGCCACAGTCACTGAAAACAGTAAATGCAGAATTCTGGACGCTCCTCAGATATGACTGAAGTGACCTCCCTTACTGAACACAGGGGAGCCTTAGTGCCACTTGGAATGAATTAAGCAGCCAAACTACCTGGCCACAGATGGTTTCCCAAAGGGAGTAGGGGTAAGATATCCCTTCACCCAAATACCCTAGTGTTCTTCCTTAAAACATGGAGCATTCTTGAAAAGACAAGAAAAAAAGAGGAAAATAGAGGTGAGGTGAGCAGAGGAGAGGGGAGGGGTGAAGGAGGCAGCAAAAGAAATTTCTCCTTAGATAATGACATATTTATTGGCAATCACTCCAAAGATGAGACACATTTTGGTTATTATGAATTTTTTAAAATATCAGATTTAATTCCACCGCAAGTAAGAGGAAAGTCTATGTCTGCAAACTAATCCTTTCCAATTTCAACTTCTCTTTTCAAGAGCTTGCCAAGTAATTATTCCATAATTTGCCAAACAAAATAATTTTATGGCCCACCAAGAAGAGATGAAAAAGAAACAAAAAAGGAAGCAAATAATGTGTATATTTAAAGAAAAGTACATAAAATATACATCTTAGATTTGTTTATTTTCTGAGTAAAGTTTACAAATGCTAGTATTTCTGATAAACCAGTCTGTGTGTGTGTGTGTGCACAAGTGCATGCATCTGTGTGTGTTTGTGTGTGTAATATAAACATTCATTTTCCTAATGGGCATATTAATAAAATACACACAAAAAAAATCCTTGAGTTTCATTTGTTTTCAGAAAACAAACCCATATATCTCCACTTCATTCTCACTGACCTTTCTGCCATCTGCTACAAAATGGGTCAGGGAGGGCACCCAGCCCAAGTGCAAACAAGATGTTTTGAAAAGGGGGTGAAAACAGTCACCCCTGAGTCCAGGGGTTCATTGGGCATTAGAGGACAACTCATTATATTTGTAGTCTCAATTTCGCCTCTAAAAATTATGACTAAACAATGTCCCATGATTCCCTTGATTAGAAGGAAGAACAAGTTAAACTTAATAAATTGCAGGAGAAGAGCAGAGGGGCAGAGGGTACAGACAGAATGAGAAGGAAAAAACACTGTGGACAACAGCGTGCAGTCAGGAGAAGGCTGGTGGTCCACAGGCCATATTTTTAGAAACATTGTCAACACAGACTGTTTTTTCAGCTTATTCCACCTTTTTATATTTATTTTTATCATTGCTTCCTTAAAAACAAAGCTTTTGTCAATAAAGATGTCCCACACATGAAAAAAGAAAGTTTCTCCACACTCCAAACTGAAAATATCAAATAAACATTCCTGATGTTCTCCATGCTGCTCTTTCACCCTTCCATTCAACAGATGGGACCAGTGATGAGCCTATGTAAGACTTAAAGCCCCCACTTTACCCTAGCTGCTATACCACCCTCACCATCCCACCATCCCACCACTGCAAAGCAGATGATGACAGACAACGCTCCCCTGAGTCAAGACATGAGTCAAGATTAGCAGGGAAAGGAGTAGGAGGAAAGGAAGGATAAAGGAGTGGAGCACTGAGGAGCCAAGAAAGAGGCAAAGAGACGGTGCAGGAAGGGGTGAAAAAGTCTTAGCTTTCTGTGAGGTTGACCACCTACATGTCCCAAGTGTTAATAATAATAACTTTAGTTCAGAGGCCTGGGAAGACTTCAGAGATATGTTGAATTTTCCAATTTCCACAACCCTAAAGACTTGGAAAGAGAGAGAATATGGCACTTGGTTTAAGCATTAGAAATAGAAGATTAGGGCCAGGGATTTAGCTCAGTGGTTCCGCCTCCTGCCTCGCAATCATAAGGTCCCGAGTTCGATCCCCAGCATGGGAAAAAAAAAAAGAAAGAAATAGAGGATTAAAAGTATTTCTAGATTCCACATGGCATGACTAAGTAGTCACTACAGAGTCTTTATTGTTGACTGTAGAACCCATCCCTTCCTGAATAAAGAAAGTTAATTGGATATTTTAGCACTAAAATCTAGCAGTCTTTGGCCTGTTCTTTAATCCAAAGGAGTTTTGAAATAACATACTTCCTTTATATGTGCCATTCCAGCATCCACCATCGATGTCACATCCACATTCACAAATTCTTGATACATAAGTACTGGGCTTGGTCTGAAAAGCACTAAAACATTATTAAACAAAACTCCTGGAGGCATCTGGGCAAACTCAGTTTCGGAAGAGGATCATCAGATTCTCTCAAACAGCATCACTAAGTTGTTTCCAAATTGACCCATTAAACTAACCCCTCTTAACTGGTTGCCACATAGGAAATTATACTCCCTTGGTTTCACTCTCAAATTCTAAAACAAATAATTCTTCCTGTGAATGTTGTGACAATGCTTATGTCCATGATAGATTTCCACGGAAACCATGACCAAGGTCAAGTCTGGATTCATCTGTCTACCACCTCCATATTCCTTACAAACATACCCTGGAGGCCAACAGTTTTCCTGGCCCTCAGTATTCTGCATGGTTCAGATAAGAATCTGCATTCTCTTTCCCTTTCCTATCCATTCCTTCCCTTTCTTCATATTTGAATAGAGGCAAAAAACAGACATAATTCTATCTTTCCCCTTTTAGTATGGAAACCACATCTCTCCTTGCCCTATGTCCTCCTACTTTTGCCTTATCCATTTATGTCTTTTCTACCTTCACCATACAGATGTATTCTAGGGCAGATGCATACTTTGCTCAATCATTGGCACTGAAGAAAGACTCTCAATGGTATTTGGCCTTCGTGCCTCCCTCAGAAAGAAAAGCCCTGGGTTACTCACCTTGCCCAAACACCAGACACTAGTCAACTATGGGCAAGGGCAAAATGTAAGGATAGAGAAGGGGCAGAGAAAAATAACTGAGATTTTTCTGGGTTTCAAGTGACAGAAACCCCAACCTCAGCTCATTTAAGAAAATGAGAAGAAAAGGAGTATGAATCTTGCTCATTGGAGGAGACTCGTTCAGTCACAATTTGGGAGTGAGGGGGATTCTGGGGATAGAACCCTGGACTTTCACACTGAGCTACACCCCTAGCCCCTTGATTTTATTTTTTATTTTGAGATAAGTACTAAGTTACCTTGGCTGCATTCAAACTTGCAATTCTCCTGTCTCAGCCTACCATCATGCTGGAATTACAGGTGTGTGCCACAATGCTTGGCTCAGTCATGATTTCTCTAGACTCCTCTTTTCCTGCAATTTTTCCTCTGAATAAGCCCCAATTTATGACCCCATAAGGAGATTCCTAACAAATCCAGGATCCTATCTTCACAATCCCCAGCTTAACAAAAAGACAATCTGCTCCCCTAATAGCTCACACAGCAGCAGCAAAGCCACTGTTGCACTTTGGATCACATGTTCTCGGTTAAACAATGACCGTGGCCAACATAATGGACTGCACAGACTTACTTAGTGTAACCTAGTCATCTGCTCTAGTCCTCCAACCCCGGGATGAAGTCAGTTTGAGGGGTAGCACGGGGGCAGAGGATAAAGAAAGTGCTCTAAACTGTGTCCCCAAGAAAGTTGTGCAGATTCCAAGTGGCAAAGCTAATAAGCACTCTTTATACCCCACCCCTGATGCCCTAGAGATGATCAAGTAATGCTTCATAGAGGAGTAGAAGAGACTGGGAGCCAGATTGTGAAGGATGAGTACAAGTGAGACAGGCCAAAGGAGCTGCAATGAAAGTAAAGAGCCCATTCATAGCTGGAAGGACACCATGAACCAGTGCCACAAATGAACAAAAGGTCATAACCTTTTCCACAAAATGCAACCAAATCTGTATGAATGTGTTAGAATCTGTAATCATTGAGGCAATAGAGGCCACTCGGGTTGGACTTTATGTGCTATACACAAGAATGCAGGACTTCACCTAGCATAGAGAGGTGAGGAGCCTTGAAATAGATACACCATACAGTGACTGATTCTTTGAGCACCATGGAAGGTGTGCTGGATGGGTGAAACAAAAGTTTTCCAATGGAATGGAATCTTAGTGAAAAAATTTCTTACATAAGCTGAATCAAGGACACTGGGATTAAAAAGGTGGGACTGGACCCCAAGATATTTAGAAAGTATAACTGATCGGCCTGGTGACCGATGGGATATGGGGGTGCAAAAGGAAGAGAAAGCCTTTCACTCAAGTTTCGCATTAGAGGGTCACATAAAATGGAATGCAGAGTCACTAAAATACAGAATCCATGAAGACTGGCCATGGTATCACCATTAATGCTTGGATCTAACTTTCCTGCAGGGGTTCTTAATAAAAATGCATAGCAGCAATTTTAGTTTTCCGTATTTATAGAGGGTCTTATGTGACTTACCATTCCATTCACAAACTCATTCTCAAGCCTCCTGGTGACCCACACACACTCCCACACTGCATCTGCATGGGTTTTCATGATGCAGCTGTCTGAGCCTTTAGGATCTTCATGGTGCTCCCTCAAAACACAAAACAAACAACTCCACCCCACCATCTTGGCTCCTTCTGATTTCCAGTTCAGTAAAGTGATATATTGAGGAAAAGGCCCTATAGTATATAAATAACATAGCTGAGGTCATTCTTAAAGCTATGAAACTCGCATCATGACATTTTATCTCAAAAAGTAAATTTTTAGTGGGAACAGAGTCCATGTGAAACCACCCTGGTATTTATTTATGTGTTTTTGTGTTTGTGAATGATAGCCCTACAGGATATCCTCTTTAAGCTCAGCAGCTGTTGATAATGGGTCTCTGCCCAAGTGTGGATTTACTTTACAAACACTTTATCATTTATCAAACATACTGGCTGGCAAAGATTTTTGTATATTCCGTGACTTGTAACATTCTTGCTCCTAACTATTCTGAAACCACTGAAACACTCATATTGTTCTTGCCCTCTCATCAAGAAAAAATTGAAAGGCTGACTTTGTCTGGGAGGTGATAGGATTAGGCTACATTTTTGCTGAATCCACAGTGTGTAGGGACCATGGAGCTGTTTTCTCGATGAATCGGCTGATTCTTTGTGCTTTACAAGCTGGTAGAAGCATCAGCTAATGAAAATGCAAGAAAATAGCTCATCCAACCAATGCTAATGGCAGAGAAAGGAAAACAAAGAAGAAAAATGAGATTACAGTAAGACAGTTATATTGCCTTCAAAATATAAGTACTCAGCTCTCTCACCTCAAAATCTAAATTAGAAGCTTGTGGGCATGGAGGTGGGCAGATGCATGCCCGGAGACCTAATTCAGGAGGAAAGATTTCCAGGGTGCTACATGAACCTCTATCCCCAGTCCTTTCCACCAGTAGAGCCCAGGGAATGAGACCCTGGGTGTCAAGCTGCTCCCAACAGCATCCTTCCTAAACAGAGGCTCCAAGTGAAACAGGATCCAGTCCCAAGCTGGACAGAACTTGCTTTGGCTCACAACATCATGCCCAGAGCCAGCTCAGAACCCACCTGGCCTGCAAGTGAGTGGGCAACGTGGTGCGATGAATATTGCTCGGTCTCGTCCTTAGCTAAAAACGCATTCCAGCTGGACAAGAAACCGTGGGTCAGAACTTCACTTTTACTTTGGATGTTTTCTATTCTCAAAGCATAAGAAGCTCCATATTTCTTTCAAAACTGATGAAAAGGATTCAAGTTCCCAGTTTAAAATTCTTTGTAGTTTCACTGATGTCTTCTTTCTGTCCCATTTCCTGCTTCGTTTCACTTGCCTATCATCCTTCGCTCATTTTCTTATCTTCTTCAATTCATTCCTTCTCTTTTTTGTCTTTTTCAGTTTCTACATTTTCCCTTCCTCCTACCCTATTCACTCCTTCCAAAACTTTCTTTCATTTAAAATAGTGAAGTTTTTGCTCCCAGAAAGCTATATCAATCTGAAAAGTTATAATATTAAGATAGAGAAAACACCTATCCATTTAAGTCTGACCCAAACACTGTCAAGAAATTGTAGTGGAAGTCAAGCTTGGTAACACTCATCCATAATCCTAGCTATTTGGGAGGCTGAAGCAGGATAACTGCAAATTCAAAGCCAGCCTAGGCAACTAAATGAGATCCATCTCAAAAACCAAAACAAATAAACAAGAAATTGTATCATGATAAACTGCACAGTTGAGCATATTACAGTGAGAGCTGGGCCTGGTGGTGTGCATCTGTAATCCCAGAACTATGGCAGGCTGAGGCAGGAGGATTGGAACTTCAAGCCCAGCCTAGGCAATTTAGCAACTTAACGAGACCCTGTCTCAATATAAAAAACTGTACAAGGGCCAGAGATGTAACTCAGTGGAAAAGTCCTGGACCCAACAGGTTTGTGTTTCTTCAACACTTTAATCAGGAGAAGGTTAAAAGCCATCTTGTCCCAAGGTAGTGGTGTATGGTATGGCCAGACTACAGTAAGCTGCCTGTGTGTGATGGAAGCTTCACAGTCCTTTCACTAATCCTCTGCCACCCTGAAAACCCCCACTGCAGAGTCAATAATGGGTAGAAGAGTTTCTTCAGAGTCTGCTGATAACTCACCTACATTTCCTCTAAACCATGAGTAACTACTTATTTAATCAAATTAGATTATTAATGTTTGGGGCACAGAAAAGGTCAGTTTCATGATAGGCATTCAAATGCTCGAGGGAGAAATAAGGGACATTAAATAGAGATCTTTGGGTTGCAAATAACCGAAATACAGTTTGAACTAACACAATTGAAGGGGAGATGAATTTATTCACATAATCCAACAAAGGGTTGGAGAACCAAACAGAAGGAAAGACAAGGATCCACCTTCTCTTAGGAGCACTTGGAACCAGAAACGCAAACCAGGGATCCACCTCTCTCTTCTATTTCTTCCCACCCCAGCTCCCATTGCTGATCAGAACCACAGACTCCAGCAGCTCTCCTGAGCAGCCATGAATCCCTGGCATTCCGCAGTGGGACAATTCTCTTTCCCCTCATATTTTTAAAATTTCTGAGAAAGGACTTTGATTGGCCCAGACCCAGTTTATGCCAACTCTGGGCTAATCAGCTATGGCCATGGAGGCCACAGTACATGAACAGCACATAAAAAATCATGGTAGCTTTCCATGGAACAATACAGTGAAAATAAAACCAAAAGAAGTTTTCAAATAATTTACCAGGGAAGAGAATACTATTCTCAGACAAAGAAACAAACCAAACTGAGTGTCCCCTAGTCAAAAGCTACTGAACGATAGAGACAGCAGCAGAGTGACCACAGAGTCTGGGTAGAAGGCTCCTTGGACAGCTGATAATCCACACCAGAGGTGAGCATGGGAAGTGGGCAAGCAGTGACTTTATTACAATCCTATGTGGCATCACTCCTATCCAGATTTCCCAGCTCAAGATGTTATTAGGCCCCCAAAACAGACATACAGAGCCCTGGGCTTGCCAATTACAGAGTTAAAATATTTAAACTCTCATATACCTTAGACCTCCTCAATCAGGCAAGATGACAAAATATACCAAAATAGACTCAAATTCATGCAGTGGACCCTTAGAAAGCACCTCCACCTCTAACAGGACATCAAAATATTGGGGCTATTAGATGAATGACTTTCTTTAAAGATTAGGTGAACCACAGACAGGACAGAAACTTTCAAAACTCCACTCACCTACTATGCCCTTTGCTTTTAGGGAAATAAAAATTGAAGTTATTTGCACAAATCTAGAAAATGTTTTTTGCAGTATAATACTAGGCACTATAGAAAGGATAATAAAAGAACTGCACAAATATGAGAATTTTTATATTACTATTTCATTGAGCATTGGAGTCCCCCCTCCTAGACTATTATCTTTTAGACTCCTAGCTACCTGCCTTGTAGGAGTTAATACTGAAGCCGACATTAAGTGCCCCTCTGTGACAGGGTGCGTAAGACAGTTGTCAGGTTTATTTCTATGAGGAATTATGCTTGAGGTTATCACGCAGTCAAATAAACTTTTTTCTTATGGGATACAGGGAAAGGGGTCCAGAGGACTGGAGGGGCCCTGTTTTTCATTGAACAAAGTGATTTTGTTCTGAGGTTAAGTCTGCATGACCCAAAATATAGGCTGGTATGCAAAGAGTCATGCATTGATTTAAACAATAATAAATTGTGGTCCAGAATGTAGGGGAAAAATCTGATCCCTCGTGGACACTGAAGACCATACAATTTCACTGCTGTGATTTCAAAATAAACCTTGTGCTTGTTAAGTTTTGGATTTGCAGCAAATACTGGGAACTTTTAAAAAAGGATACTTAATCCAAGCCAGTAAGTTATGATGCTTATAAAACAACTCTTATAACTCCAAATGGTTAGGTAAATAAGTGGAACATAAATCATTATAAATAGCCAATAAAATTCAGAACTTAACAGTCAAGTCATAAGTTTTTAGATCATAAAATCTGGCAAATACAATATGGTGATTGGAGTCTGTGTCATGCAGGAGTCGGGCCTTTCAGCAAGAAGGCATAGGAAAAGGCTCATCCTTGCAAATCCCAGGAGACCCATGGAGGCAGGTATGCTTTGTAAGAGGTAAAGAACTCGAACAACTCCCCCTGGCACATGGAAGCTAGTCAACAATTATTTGTCGAATTAATTAGTTAATTGCTACCTATGTAAGTTGATAGGTGGGAAAAACATCACTCACTTCTGAGAAGAGGACAGTTTTATCCATTCCTTTATGTCAGGAAGCCAACTTGCAGGTGGTGAGCTTGGTGCACCACAGCCTTTGATTTGCAGGAGCTACCTGAATAGATGGTGAACTCCCTTGTTGCTGCCTTCTGACTGTTCTCCGCTACACCAGGGGAAGGAGCCCTGAAGTTATGGCCCATCCATTGTCCTATGTGCTTCTCTCTCTAAGCCTCACTGTGCCACACTCATGCCTCAGGAGACTTCCCTCAAGGCTCCTGTGCCCCACAATCCCGTTGATGAGATCCAGATATCCCTGCGATGACTCCCTCGGCAAGGGTTACCTGTGCCCATCAGCCTCCTCATCCTAGAAGATCCCTTTAAGCCCCCTGACTAAATGATCATAGCTACAACCTACTTGCAATAAAAATGTAATTCCTCACATTTCTCTGGAGCTTTACAGTTGGACATTGTTAGAACGATGTACTGAGGGAGAAGCTAGAAATCAAACCATTTGCTTGACTCTAAATCCAGTGCAGTGAACTCCTGTATTTATTTCACAATGGAAGCCTTACATGCACTTTTTTAAGGTATGCCTCATGCTGCTCGTGGGTCGCATCTGCCGGCTCAGTGTTCCCTGGGATGTCCTCTGAGACCTCAGCTTTTTCTCTTAGAAGCCCCACCATCCCCAGTCACAACATGCTCATTGGTCCTGACCCAGTCAAACACGCCTTCCCTCTGAAGCCATTCGCCCTTCACAGTCTGGACCCTGGGCTCCTCTCTCCATTCACACCTCACTCCAAGCACTAAACACATTCTGTCATGTTCATAATTGTCTGGGCTCTCTGCCTCCCCAGTTAGATCAAAGGCTCAGAGAAAAGGAGTTTTGGCTTAGCCATCTCTGTATCAACTCAGCACACTCAACACCCAGATGTCTGCTCGATTAAACTAATCCTAAAGTGAGCATTTTTAAGTCAGTTTTCCCCAAACCCAATTTGTGTGTGGAGCGATGACCTATGTAAAATAAAGGTGAATCTTTTCAAACACTAACAAAGGGAAATTTAGCAACTCCTAAAATCAGGAGGTGTCGGGAATGAATCTGGTGGCAATTCAACTGAACTGTTTTCTGATTTCAGAGGTACCCCCAATTCTAACTTCAGAGGTAACTGGTGCTTCCAATTCTGTAGACTTCTGGGGTTCTGTAGCCCATATCGGGTGCTTCTGGTTGGTTATCCCTCTGCTCATACCGGATTCAGTGTTCTGTACCGTCTTAAGTCAGTTTGGTTTATCCATCTGCTTTCGTCTTCCAAGTACTATAGACATCTCTCACTCGGTGATGTTGCTTCACCTGGTTTATTCATTTTTTAAAAATTCCTAATATCCCTCCCATTTTAATAAAGTTTCTAGAGGGTTAGGGTTAGACTATAAATACCTGTATAAATTTTACCCATTTTAATTAGACTTCTCTGAACTATTTCACAGTGTTATGTATTAATAATGTAACATTATTATGTAAAGTTTTAATTTGATATTAATTAAAATCATATTAATGCAAATGACTTAAGGAAAATATTCTAATGAAATTTTATACCTTTCTATAACTTACCCTAGATACGAGAAAAGTACTAGGCAAAAACAAAATAAAACCATCCTTCAAATTTATAGAAAAAAGATAGGAGAAAATTGAGAAAAAGATAATCTTATTCTTCAATTTGGTCCTAAATTTACTCTCACTCTATCTTCATGAGTGCAGTGCTGGGAAAGAATTTCAGTTAGGCTACTGAGAATAATACACAGTTTAACTGTAACTTTATCAACTAAAAAGCAGGCTACCCTGAACCCAGTAGCATCTTCCATTCATTTTGAACAAGAAATGTCAACATACAGAGAATCATTGTCATAAACAAAATGTTATGAGTATAAAGAAGGACCATGAACAAAACATCAGAGAGAATAATGATACGTGGGAAGAAAGATAGACCAGAAATCTGGAGACCCCAGCTGGTCCACTCCGCCACCAGCAGTGTTAGTGTTGGCATCATGTCCTAACTTCCCTGTGCAGTTGTTTTCTCTTCTAACAAATGAGGTTGTTGGGGTCAGTTGTCTGCTGGATATTCAAGCATCCTGAGCCACTACACTCTAGGCACCTGCAATAGTAAGGCACAAGTGTCCCCACTCTGGTGTGATGGCCCAGGGCTCCCCCTTTCTTTCAGCTCTTACCTACTTCCCCTCTGCTGTCTTCATCCCAGCTCCTCTCCTTCCACTTCTGACTGTGTGGGTGACTATGCTATCTTGTCTTTCCTAAAAGCATGATGGGTTAGGCATGCCCCCAAATACCACTCTTTAATTTAAGTCCTGACCTGCTAGACTAATGTCACAGCTGAGCCTGCTCTAGATCCAAACATCTCTGAGTTCTCTTTCTGTCCCAGAGTCCTAAGATTCCATCAGCTGAGCAAAGCCTAAGCAAGTAAGTGTTCTCTGGCCAAAATACACTTTAGCTGTATTTGACCATCATGAAGAATGTCAGATTCATCTTTGGCAAAAGGCAAGGATTTTAGGCTTTCAGTGTAGAAGGAAGTCTGTCTTAGTTTAGAAGGAAATCTCTTCCTTTGTTGCCACTTTTCTTGGTTTAAACAAGACAATGTCCCTATCTGTGAAATCCTTCCTAGACTCAAGGTTTCAATTACTTCTGTACTGGAGGAAACTGATGTGGAGTGGAAAACAGGCTGGCAAGATCTTAACACTGGACATGATGCTGCCTTCACCACACATTACTTAGGATGGGGCCACACTCCTCAAGCTTCCCTTTTTGTCAATGTTTACTGGCACAGAGCCTTTGAGAAGTCAATCTGGCTGATAGCATTTTCTCTGTTAAATCCCAAGTTGCTTTTGCTGCTCACAGCTCTTAGTGACAAAAATGAGGACATTGTGTCTGCAGCGAAAGATAAACCCGGGGGCTGAATTTCACCATATCCCTCTCAATAAAGAGGGACAGCCTCTCCAATGTGTATTTGATGAGAAATTATTCACAAACTTAGAGAAATCAGGGCATCTATGAAAGCTTTTCTGCACATGAACAACACACTCACTGAGAGAGAAACAGGGCAAACAATTCCTTTCACAATAGTATCCAAAAAACTGAAATACCTAGGCATAAACCTAACAAAAGAAATCAAAGACCTCTATAAAACTATAGTGCTCTGAAAAGAGAGATTGAAGAGGATATCAGAAAATAGAAAGAAGCCAGGGATTTAGGTCAGTGGGTTCGCCGCCTGCTGCGCAAGCACAAGGACCCAAGTTTGATCCCCGGTACCGAAAAAGAAAAAGAAAATAGAAAGACATTCCCTGCTCCTAGGTAGGAAGGATCAACATAGTGAATATGGCCATACTTTCAAAACTGCTATATAGATTCAATGCAATCCCAATTGAAATCCCCATCAGCATACTTCACGGATCTTGAGAAAATAATCCAAAAATTCATTTGGAAGAAGAAGAGACCCAGAATAGCAAAAGCAATTCCAGGTAACAGAGACATGCTAGGGTGTATCAAAACCCCCAACTTGAAGCTATACTACAAAGCCACCATGATAAAAAACAGCACGGTACTGGCAAAGAAACAGACCAGAGGAGCAGTGGAACAGATTAGAAGATGCAGAAATAATTCCAGACACACTCAGCCATCTCATCTTTGACAAAGGAGCCAAACACCCTCACTGGAGGAAAGATAGCCTCTTTAATAAATGGTGCTCGACCAGCAGTGTGAAGAGACAACCCACAATGTGGGAAAAAATCTTCACCTGCTCTTCCTCAGACAAAGGTCTACTATCTCCAATCTATAAAGAATTTAAAAAGATCAGACCTCCCAAATTCAAAGACCCAATCTGAAAATGGGCATCTGAAATGAACAGACATTTCTCAGACAAAGAAGGAGAAATAGCAAGTAAACATATGAAAAAATGTTCAACATCACTGGTCATTCGAGAGATGCAAATGAAAACAACGCTGAGATTCCACCTCACTCCAGAAAGAATGGCTACTATCAGGAAATCAACCAATAACAAATGCTGAGGGGTAGGGTTAGTGGGAGGAGCAGGGGAAAGGAAAGAAGGGAAAGGAAAAATGATGAGAAATGGAAAAACTGGAAATAAAGTCTTTGTAAATAGGGAAGGGTGGAGGGGGTAAAGGGAGGGCTAGGAATGGGGAAAAAATAAGAACCAAGATGCATTATGTAAAGGAACAAGTTCCCAATGAGAAATGTAAATGTGTTGTATACCTACAATGTACCAATTAAACAATTTAAGTAAAAATAAAAAAACAAAAAACCAAATGCTGGCTGGGCTGTGGGGAAAGAGGAACCCTGCTCCACTGCTGGTGGGAGTGCAGACTGGTGCAACCACTGTGGAAATCAGTATGGAGATACCTCAAAGAACTAGGACTGGAAGTCCCATTTGACCCTGCTATTCCCCTGCTGGGTATCTTCCCAAAAGAATTAAAAGAATCACACTACAGTGATATATGTGCACCCATGTTCATAGCACCACTATTTGTAATAGCTAAAACTTGCAAACAGCCCAAATGCCCATCAACTGGAGACTGGATAAAGAAAATGTGGGTTTTTTATAAAATGGAGTATTACTCAGCCATAAAAAACGAGAAATTAGAGACATTTATTGCTAAATGGATGCACATTGAGGCGATACTCTTAAGTGAAATAAATAGTACACACATGTGTAAATACCGAATAGTTTCTCTAGTATGAAAAACTGAAGTGTAAATAAGGACTAAAAGGTATAATAGACAATGTGAAATAGGAAGAAAAGGGGCAGAAGGGAAGAGGAAGTAGGAGGGGTAGGGGAAAGGAAAGAAGGGAATGAAATTAATATGAGAAAATGAAAAAATGGAAACAAAGTCTTTGTAAATAGGGAGAGATGGAGGGGTTGAAGGGAGGGCAGGGGAAGGGGGAAAATTTTTTTTAAAAAGCTGTAATTATAAAGCTCTCAAAGAGAAGGGAACTTATAAGCATTATTAAGCATTATTGCAATCACATTGTAAAATCATCTTTTTTATTCTCATGTGAATCTTATAAGATAAGTAATACTACCCCCATTTCATGCATAAAGAAGCCCAGCAAATATGCAGTGAGGATAAACTGGATTTTGTTTACTTGTGGCATGCGTGGCAGAGCTCCAATTTCACTTCAACAAAGGATAATATACATAGGGAAGAAGAAATTATGGACTCACAATCTTAGACCTTGAAGAAACAGTAGAGGTCATGGCGCCATTTCTCTCATATTCCAGATAAAGAAACAGATCACAGAGGTTAAACGATTTGCCCAAATTACATGGCTCTAGTTGTGCAAATCGTGAAAATCTTTCTTGATTAAAGTATTAGGGATCAAGAAGCAGACTTTTGTGGTTAATTGGAAAGCAAATGTCCTAAATCAGCACAAGCTATTTCACTTATTTCAAATAATTGAAGCCATAAAATTTCCAATGTGGGAATTTCTAAGATAACTCAAAGATGCAAAGTACTGCAAGCCTAAGAAAGCTTTTCTATCAAACCAAAGGCCTCCAAAGCTTAACTGTTTTTATCTCAGAGTCAAAACAGAGTCCCATTGCAACTAGTGGCAGAAATAGAGCCTGTTTTTCTAAAGCTAGGAACCACAGAAATGATGGACAATGAGATAGGAGGAAAAAGAGGAGAAAGAAAAGATGCATTCACTTCAAGACTAACAAACAAAAACTAATCAATTCCACATACAAGAATGACTTTCCAAAAGAGCTCATGTGTATTTACACTTGTTAGCCATAGGTTGGAAGCTTGAAAAAACAGAAGTTTGCCCACAGAGAAGTCAGTCTTCATCATCAAGCAACAATCTAATCTTAGCTATATTTGACAGGCAAAAGTAGACATTTAATAGACTTCTCAAAATGCAAATGTCTAGTGTAGCAAAGATCATCTAAAATTTTTAAAGCCTTCAGAAAGATATTTATGCATTGGCTTTTACAAGCTTAAACTCCAAGGTCCAAAGAGTTATGTAAATAACAATATTCAGGAAAAAAATTTATCTATTTAATTTGGGCTCAGGGAAAGCTTGGATACAAATAATGCCGGAAAAAGGAATAAACATGAATCATAGGGATTTTCTCATGTGGTTAATCTGTCAAGGCAGAGAAGAACTGGACTCTCCATTGGTGTTTTCACTGGCTTTTTCTCCTGGAACATCCAAACAGGTTTAACTATTAATAAGCATCTGATTGAGATGTCTGCCTTCTGACTCTAAGAGGACTCTGGGCAAAAACTGAAGTGAAAACATGATGAAATAACAAAAACACTGTCCAGGAATATTATTTGATGTACTTAACTCATATTCACAGACAAAATATATTATAATGCCAGAGAGGAAAAAATAATTCTCAATCTAAAAAAAGATTTCTGTTCCAACAGAGAGGCAAAGAGCACCATGGACTTGCACTTGATTTGTTGTAGTTAGCTTACTGAATACAATTTTTATTGTAAATTAACTAAGCAAAGAGAGAAAGCCATCCATGCTTGTTTGGAATGCTCCAAATATTAATGTTGTCTCCCTTGCATTTTAGCTAATCTACTTAGCAGATCCTCACTTGGACATGAACTAAAAAGGCAACAAACAGAAAGGAAAAAGTCACAAAATAAGGACTAATACCATTAGTTCTTTACACAACTTTTCTCAAAAATATCTGGCCAGAGTGTGCAACAGCCTTAGTCCTTTGACTGGTGTGTACTGCTGTGTTCTTAACTATACACAGCTTCCCAATTCCAGCCCCTTGGCCACATTTGGATTGGCTGGGAAGCAGAGTGCCACCTCTGGAGGGGCAGGAGAGGGTTGAGGCTTGTCAGATCCTGGTAGGCTGGTCCTAACCACCTGCTTTCCAGGAAATGTTGTCAGGATGCTCAGGCAGAAACCAATATCCCATGTGCTTCATTTAAATCATATATGAAAGCCAAGTGACATTATAAAAATATTAACTATTTATTTTTTGAAAAGTTCACCTGCTATTGTTTAAACTCCAGTTCCTTGTCATCAAAACAAATTTGCTGAACGAGAATTTCTGGGAAAGCATATCTTTACCAAATTCCGATGGAGCCCCTCTGTCCCTTGAAGTTTTACTGTAGGTATTGACACTTTTCACCCCACCTATCTGCTGCACATTAATGTCGGGTAAAAAAAACTAGCTTTTATAAATGTGGCATCAATACATAATGCAGTACTACTTGGTCAGAAAGAAGGACAACTTTGAGTCACTTTTGGGAAAATGGATGTACCACCTTGAGTCCATAATGCTAAGTGAGACATCAGACACAATTGGTTAAATATTGTATGATTTCTCTATGAGAAACTCAAAATACAAGTAAACAGCAAAATAAAAAACAGATGATAGGAAATAGGAGGACAGACTTCGTGGAGACGAGAGAGAGAGGAGAAGAAAGGGAAGTAAAGAGGATCAAAAAATGGTTTGTATATGTACAGATTCCCCATAAGGGATGTATTCGTTATGTATCTCAAACATGCACTAATTTTAAAAATTTATGAATGTCTTTATAATTTAGGGTGATTTGTCTATCTCAAATTATGTAGATATTAGTTAAGTGTGTTTAATTCCATTGACTTAAACAGTTGTGTTTCTTTAATAATGAAAATTTATCTCCTCTTATATTGAGTCTTTACCAACTTTAAAGGCTGATAACCTTAGCCTAGACTTTTATTCTGGATGCCATGTAAAAATATGCTCCTCTTCATTAGCTACATGTTACACAGCTAAACCATGTTATGATGCCAGAGCAGAGGAGAAAGACAGTTTTCGATGTATGATAGGATTTCTACTCCAAAAGAGGGCACCGGCACCAGGCAGTTCACAACAAAGCAGAACCTACCACAGCCAGATTCAGGACTTCTTCAAAATCAATCAGATGAATAAATCCCTGGTTTGTGAGTGTGGTTTTTGCACATTTTTTTGTCCTTAATTTAGTTGATTCTTGCTTTTCACCTTGGAGACCACAACATGCACAATTTGGGTCAAACAACAATTCTACGTGCAGCCCCAACTACCCAATCACTACTTCTAAGTTGCTCCTGAAGCCTCTGCAGTTTTGCCGTTTACTAACCGAAGGTCCTGTTCACACCTGCAGGGAATGGAGCCAAAGTAGCTATCAAGGAGCCAGGACTTGAGCTAGGCTTTGAACTCCCCAAGTATCAGGCAATGCAAGAGTACAAGTCTGAGGGTGAGCTCCCAGCCCCAAGCTTCCCACTCAGAATTCAGGGTGGGGCTGACGGAGAAGCAGCCTAACCCTGAAGTCCCAAGGAGTCATGCCCACAGCCTCACAGAGGAAAAGCTTCCTGCCGAGGAGATGCTGACCTGAATCACATAAAAGTTCAAAGAGAAAGACTGTTTTATTTCCTAGAAACTAGCACCATACCCACCTCAAATCCCTTCCAAATCCCCTAAAAGCAATGAGAAGCCAGCCCAGCTGGGGGAAGGGGCGGTGAGTTTCTTTTGACTTGAAAAATGCACTGTGATCCATTAACTGCTTCCTGCTGAGACCCTCTGAGGTCTACAGAGCCAAAACTAGAGCCATGCAAGGCCCTGGGATGAATACTTGAACATCTGTCTTCCAATATGTGCTGATATTTCTTCTTGCCAGGTTGCCCTGCCACCAAGGGACCTGCAAACCTACTGCAGAGAAACCATGGCACCTACTGTGTGGCAAATCGTGGCACAGGTTGAGAGGACGAGTGGCTGCCTTCCATGGGGCCACGCTGGAGGCTCCAGCTCTGGGTGGCTGCTTCCTGTTCGAAGGCCACAGGAGGGGTTGACCCTCTTTGGTCTCTCCGTTCCTCACGGCATGTTAGAAAATGCTGCCAAAGAAAGCGCTCTATCCTTTCTCCAGTTGTGTCTGTGTTTAGACAGTTTTTCACTCTGAGCTTGGACAAATTCATCTAACTATCAAAACCCTACTCACAAGCTAACAAACGCCAACCTAATCTGAGTAATTTCTTCCTATCCTGTACCCGTGTCATATTTCACGTCTCTATCATTTATGTGGCCTGCAGGGTAGGCTGCCTGGTTTTATTTTCTAGGTATATAAGACATATAGGTGTATGTGTGTGTGTGTGTGTATTATCTTCTCTCTCTCTTGCATAAACTTCTGAGAAGAATGTGGCTTAATCTTAAGTACAGCAAATGAGCAATAATTTTTAACTGAATTAATGAAATCTTAAAGCAACATATGTTTTCTGTTTGGATGCTATCAGTTTGCTATTGCATGGGAAATGAATGGATTGATTTGACCCTTTAGCCTAAGTCCAACTTGACCAAAAACATCCTGGACTCAGTCCACTGGGAACACAATGATTGTCCCTGCCCCCAACCCATACTCAGAAACACAGTTTGAGATCTAGGTGTCTGGAATGAAGAAGAGTTGTCACTGTAACCAACACTAAACTTGTAAATGCACAAACAGCACTGAAGTAACTTTATAACATTTAACAACAGCTTGTATGATAGGAGATTTGGCATTGCTGCAGCTGTCTCCCCATTGAGAGGCAGAGACTGATGATAAATAGGAAAATATTAGTGAGATAACTAAGGATAATACAGTCTTGGAATAAAACACCCAGTTATCAGTAGGATATATTTACAACCATAAGTGAATTTCATTGAGGTTACTTGCTCTTCTGAGATTAGAGAGCAGCTATGCCAAAGTCTTGTTTTTCATGGCTCACTCCCTTGGCCCTTCCACCAGCAAAGGAAATGGAAGGACAAATGGCTTTCTCAGAAAACAATTTACCTCCAGTCTCTAGGCAGTTTGTTGAATAAGAATGTATTGAATGTTAAATGTGGTCCTAACACAATAAGTGCTAGGTGTCTATGGAACTGATTGCCAAAGATGTCCCTACACCTATGCCTCTTGATATTTGTACCCCTGTACAGTCCCCTCCTCTTTAACCTAGCTTTCACTTTTGAGATCTGTGACTCTCTTTTGACTAACGGAATGTGCCTGGATGATGCTGCATCATTCATAAGTTGAGTTGTGACAAACACATAGCTTCTACCTTGATGTCTTTGGAATGCTTGCTCTGGGAGAAACCAGTCACCAGTTAGAAGTTCAAATACCCCTTAGATTTCCATGCTGTAGGAAGCCCAGCTAAGGGGTGGTGGGCAGGAAGAGAGCTTAGCTGTTCCAACTATTTCACACAAGGTACCATCTTGGATACGTAGCCCATCAGGCCTTCGGATAACTGTAGACTTTCCTGCCATCTGACCACAACTGTGTAAGAGATCTCAAGGAAGAACAACCCAGCTAACACACACACACACAGAGACACAAGGGGGGGTGGGGGGAGGGGCGGGGAGAAATTGTTGTAAACTTCTAAGTTTGGGGATGGTTTGTTACACAGCAATAGATAATAAAAGCAATGTCAAATAATTACTTTATTTTATTAAAAAGCAATGGCTTTGCCATTGGAGAAATTAGGCTTTGAGTGAAGCAGCAACATGCCCACAGAAAGCAGCATAAATATCCTCCAACATAACTCATCCACAAATTAACAGTTTTTTCCACTGCTTTAGGAGGCCTGCACCGGGGCCTGTGAGGAGGTGGTACCAGAAAGAGGTGCCCAAGAAAGCCGCCAGGCTGATCCTAACATCAGGTGGGAACAGCTGTCGCTTGCTCAAAAGGAGTAAAGACAGAGCCTGGAGATGTTTATGAAATGGAGAGCAGAAAAGTGAGCAGAGAGAAATGGCAAAGAGCATTCTAGAAAATATTCAAATGTTCACATTTAAAAGATAACTCCAAAATGCAAATTCAAGCAAGATGACCTGTTTTAACTATCAGATTGGCAAAATGTAAAATGTAATACTCAGGCTGGCATGGTATGGTATAACACATGTCTGCTGACAAGAGAACACTGTCAATAAATCCAATCTTTCTTCAGAGCAGTGTGCAACAAAGCCATGAAAGTTATTTTATCTGACCTACTTCATTTCCAAAAGTGTAACTAAGGGCCAGGGATTTAGCTCAGTGGTGCCACCGCCTGCCTCCAAAGCACAAGGTCCCGAGTTCAATCCCCAGTACCAAAAAAGTCTGGAAGAAAATGCCAAAAGTGTAACTAGAGAAATTACTCACCATTTTAAAAAGTTATTAAGATTGGTTTTCTTTTTTTTTTTCTGTTTTGCTTTAAACTCTTGTACATTTACCTGTAATAACATGAATTAAATAAAATTTAAATATCCAACAATTGGGAAGAGGTTAATTCTGTGATGATATAATCACAGGTGATATTCAGAATATTTAACAACTGTTATGATATAGGCACCAACCAATTTATAATTATACCCAACACACCAACCAATTCGAATGAACATACCAACAAAAAACCCTAATAAACCAACTAATCATAACAGAGGCAGCAAACAGTTATCTGAAGATTTAAATAGCCCTACATATAGACATCACAGTGCATAATAGCAGGGTACCACCCAAGGCTCCTCCATCTAATTGAAGATCATTCAACTGTTTAAAATCATTTTTTAAAATAAAGTTGCAGTGAAAAGTTAAATTAAACAAAGGAAGACTTTATGCAATACATAACCTATATTTATGCATATGCACAAATGTCTGTTTAGAAAAAAAAAATAAACTACCTATACCAAAAAGATTAACAGTGTTTCTCCTGAGTAGTAGGGTTATCAGTGATTTATTCATTTTATTTGTACCTCTCTATTCTACAAATTTCCTATGACAAACATTATTTTCATAAGTTATCAGGGAAAGTCACATTATATAAAAGGAAGAAAATAAAAATAATGAGAGCTTTGTTTTGGATGAAGTGTACAAAGTTTGAGTTGAGCTGATCAACAGAAATGAAGGGAAGTTCTATTATGGGATTAAGTTTGCCAAACAATAGGAATTTGAGGATGAGAAGAGATAAAGTAGGAAAAGAGGGAATTCTAAGTGCCTGAGCAAGGAAACAAGGCAAGAAAGCCAATGTTGGAAAAAGGCAATTCTAACTGCTAGGAAAGAATCTGCTGGAGAGAATGGAGTGTTAGGGTTTATATCTAGATGTCCCCCTAAAGCCTCATACACTAATAGTTGGGGCTTTGGTGAGGTGATTAGATCATGGGGGTGTGACACTTATCAGTCAACAGGTCCACCAATGAATTTATAGCTAACTGTGATTTGGGAGCTGAAGCCTCGTTGGAGGAGGGGGATCACTGGGGTCCTGGAAGGATCTATTTCTTTTCCTCCTCATTGAGCTCTCTCTTAGCTTCCTGTTGCTATACCGTGAGCTGTTTCTCCTCTGCTATGCCTCTCTGTCATGCTGCCCTGCCTTGGAGCCAGCCAGGTATGGACTGAAACCTCTACAAACTGTAAGCCAAAATAAATTTATCTTTCTTTAACTTGTGGGTGTTGGGTATTTTGTCAGGACAATGACAAAGTAAGACAGATTTCAGTACCAGAGAAGGGGGGTTGTTGCTGTGATGCTATCTTACCACAGGGTTCACAAGCCTGTGGAACTGGCTTGCAGGAGGAGTTTGGAAACATTTGGAGTTGCTGGCTAGAGAAGCAGTCCTAGAATGCTATATGCCAAGCTTGGTGGAATATTCTGGTCAGAGCTCAGAAAACTAAAACACTGACAGTAATGCTGCCCATAAAGAAGACCAGGCTCAAGGAGGGATTCTGGAAAATGTTGAAGAGCAGTGCGCATTACTGATTAAATCCAAGATTCAGCTGGAGGCCAGAGTCAAGGAGCTATCTAAGTGTGTGGAGGAAAAAAGAGGAGATGAATTCTGAGCTGACTGCCAAGGGGCAGAAACTCGAAGATGAATGTTTTGAATTGAAGGAAGAAATCCATGACCTAGAAACAATGTTAACAAAGTCAGAGGAAAAGCATGATATGGAACACAAGCACTTTTTCTTTGTGGAGATAAAGTATTACTGGCACTGGTATATGAATTAAAATTAAACAAAAGAGTTTAGAAAAGGAGCTTTCCAGGCAGCCATACCACGGCCCCCAGCACCAAGAAGCAGAGCCACCCCCAGCAATGAGGAGGAGCCCTCCAGGCTGCCATACCCCCATGCACAGCACAGATGAGCAGAGCCACCCCAAACACCGAGGAGGTGAGCTTTATAGGCAGCCAAACCACGACCCCCAGTTCCAAGGAGCACAGCTCACCCATCGACTACAAGGGGAACCTCAAGGGGGCAAGCAGCACATACCCCTCCCACCCCCCTAGAAATGAGAAGACACATAAACAAATCTCAAAACATACTCCCAGATCACCTAAACCAAAACCAAAGGGAAAAGAGATGGAACAATATGCTTTTCAATCACCTGCACTCCCTGAACTGGCAACTAAGGATGTGGAACAACTGAAATTAGAAATAATTTCTTAGATAACAGCAGAGATTGTGCCCATAGTGCAAGACATGATTTTTTTTTCCCCATTAAGTTCATTGGTATATTTTAGGTATAAAATACATTTACATACATCATTGGGATCTTGTACCATTACATGAGTATCTTGGTTCTTATTTTTTTTCCCCCATGCCCTGCCTTCCCCTCACCCCCTCCACCCCTCCACACTTGCAAAGATCCCATTTCCATTTTTTTCCATTTCTCATATTTTTTTCTCCTCTTTCCTCTCCCCACCTCCCACCTCCCCTGGCCCCCTAGACTTTTTCTTCCTATTATACAATATCAATTATACATTTTTTATTACAATATCAAGATCTAGGAGACATTATCACAGATTTTACAGAATTTAAAAGTATATAGAAGGCATATTTCAAAAATCTGTTTTGAAATAAATTGGACAGCTTCTAAGAAGTACCTTGGAAGACAAATTAATGAAACTAACTCTGGAGGAAATATAAAATTTGAATAGCACCTATTAAAGAAAGTATATTCCTAGCCTGAAAACCTACCTATATGACAACAACAGCTTCATATACATTTTAACTGATAAATTATATCAAACATTTAAAGCAGAAAAAAAAAAGGAAGACTTCTCCCCTCATTTTAGGAAATCAACATTGTGCTAATCCTAAAACTAGATAAAGATAATAGAAGAAAAAAGTATGAACATAGAGAGAAATTTGTTTAACAAAACAAACTATTAGAAGTCAGATCTGGCAGTATGTAGAAAGTGGTTTTATTATAGGGATGACAGTGTTGGTTCTGCATTGGAAGATCCACCCCACGAAGTCATCATTTTAACAAAAGAAAGAAAAGGGCCATATGATCCTGTCACTAGTTGGAGAAAAAGTACTGGACTAAATTCCACAGCTGTTCATGGTAAAAGCAATCAGGAGACTAAAGTAGAACAGAACCTTCTCAACAGATTAAAGACATGTACTCCATACTTCAAGCAAGAACACCTTATATGAACAGAGAAGATACATTGCTTTCTCCTTGAGGTGGGGAACAAGGGCAGATATGCTTACTCTTTATCTGTCCATTAAACTTTGAAACCTAGGCCCAACCAAAATAGTCTGGCAATAAAATGACACAATTAGGATAGGATTGGCAAGGTAGAAGTAAAATCTTTATATGTAGATGAAATGACCATCTACAGAGAAAATACTAAGAAATCTCTAGGAGCCCCTAGAACTTGTATTTGAATTTAGCAGGATTAGAAAACACAAGGTATATATATAAATTCAGGTCTATGTATACTTACTATAAATGAAGAATTGGATATTGAAATTTAAAAGTTATGTAGGAGTATGAAGGACCTAGAAAAGTAAAAAACAAACAAACAGAAAAACAGTGTTGGAAGACATTTATTTCCTAATTTTAAGACTTCCTCTAAAGCTACAGTAATCAAGGCAGTATTGGTGTCAGGAAAGACATATAGATCATTGGAATAAAACAGAGAATCTAGAAATAGAACCACACATATATGGTCTACTGAGTTTTGAAAGATTATTGAACATTAGCATTTAATAGAATATAAACCTAATTCAAGAGCCGAGGAAAAGATAGTGTTTTCAACAAACAGCACTAGAACATCAGGTATCCATATGTAAAAAATTAACCTCAACCCTTTATTTCCATGCAAAAAAATAACTTGAAAGGATCTATGAACCTAAATAAGAAAGCCTAAAAGTATAAAACTTTAAGAAGAAATTATAAGGGAAAATGTTTATGAATTTAGGGTAGGCAAGAACTACCTAGGATACAAAAAACATGATGTATAAAAGAAAAAAATTGATAAATGAGATTCCATCAAAATTTAGAACTTTAAATGACATCATTAAAATGAAAAGTAGACCTTAAACAGAACATATTTACAATGCATATAACCTATGAACAGAATATATAAAGGACTCTTACAGCTCATTAATAGACAACTCAATTAAAAAGTAGACATAAGAAGATGATAAAGAGCCAGTACAGCACAAGGAAAGGTGTGCAACTCTAGAATCAGAAAAATACTCATCAGTACAATAACAAGATTGAATTATACACTCATGAGGGAAATGAAGTTAAAAGTTTTAAAAGCCTTGATATCACTTTTTCTTTTTGTTGGATTCTCCCCCTTAGTGTTTAATTTGTCACACCCAGTGGATTCATTCTGCTGGGCTTCCTGGGGATGTGATCCTCATTGTCCTTTCCTAGGGTATTGTCTAAAATTTTTTGGAGTGCTGGTTTAGTATTCATGAAGTTCCTGAGGTGCTCTTTATCATGAAAGTATCTTATTTCTCCATCAATTTTGAAAGATAGTTTTGCAGGGTATATTAATCTGGATTGGAGGCTGTTTTCTTTAGGGCTTAAAATACATCACTCCAAGCTCTTCTTGCCTTGAGGGTTTGCACTCAGAAGTCTGCTGTGATTCTGATGGGCTTTCCTTTGTATGTGATTTGTTTCTTTTCTCTCACTGCTTATAGAATTTTGTTCTTCTGTTGGATTTCTGGAATCCTAACTATTATATGCCTATGTGTAGATGTTTTTTGATCAAGGATAGCTGGAGTCCTATATGCCTCACTTATCTGTATGTCAAGTTCTTTTCCCCTGCTTGGGAAGTTTTCTGCCAATATTTCTGTGAAGAGTTTTTTTATGTCACCTGCACTCTCTCCTCTTTCTTCATTGACTCCAATCAGTCTTATACTATTTTTCTTCGCATCATCTAGCAGCTGCTGGATTGATTTTTCCCTTACAATTTTATTTATTTGTTTGTTTTGGTTTTTTGGTACCAGGAGTCGAACTCGGGTCCTTAAGCTTGCGCAGCAGGCAGTGAAACCACTGAGCTAAATCTCCAGCCCTCCGTTACAATTTTAAAGGAATTTTTCTTTTCCTGGTCACTAATTACAATCTTATCTTCTATAGCTGAAATTCTATCCTCACATTGGTACATCCTGCTGTGCAGACTTTCGATGGAGGTTTTAATCGCCTGGAAATCTGCTTGCATCTGTTTTATGAATTCCATTTGTTTCCTATGTTGAGATTCCATCATGTTCCTCAGATCCTCTATTTTTTTGTCTGTGTCATCTCTAGATTTATTAATCATGTCTTGCCCTATGAGCACAATTTTTGCTGTTATCTGAGTAATTATTTCTGATTTCATTTTTCCCAGATCTTCTTTTGTTTCCAGTTCAGAGAGTTCAGATGGTTGAGTATCAGATTGTTCCATCTCGTTTCCCTTTGGGGTTGCTGTAAGTGATCCAGAAGTCTGTTTTTTGAGGCTTGTTTACATGTCTTCTCATTTCTGTGGGGGAGGGGAGTGCTTCTGGTGCCTGTGTGCCTCACCTTCTCTGCCTTAGGAGTGTGGAATGGCGGCAGGGGAGCTTCCTTCCATGTGCTGGGAGTGGCTCAGCTTCTCTACCCGAAGAACCTGGCATGCAGACATGATTAAAATATCTACAAAGGACACAGATAAAAAAATAAAGGAGCTGAAGAACATGATGTAATCCCAAAATAGGAAACAAATGGAATCCATAACACAGATGCAAACAGATTTCCAGGAGATTAAAAACTCCATCAAAAGTTTATGCATCAGAATGAGTCAAAGTGAGTATAGGACTTCAGATATAGAAGATAAGATTGTCATTAGTGACCAGGAAAAGAAAAATCTCTTTAAAATAGTAAGAAATCTAGAGAAATAAATCCAACAGCTGCTAGATGATGCACAGAAGAATAACATATGACTGACTGGAGTCAAAGAAGAAACAGGAGAGAGTGCAGATGACATAAAAAAACTCTTCACAGAAGTGAGGGCAGAAAACTTCCCAAGCAGGGGAAAAGAACTTGACATACAGATAAGGAAGGCATATGGGACTCCAACTAGCTATGATCAAAAAACATCTACACATAGGCATATAATTGTTAAGATTCCAGAAACCCAACAGAAGAACAAAGTGCTACAAGCAGTTAGAGAAAAGAAACAAATCACGTACAAAGGAAAGTCCATCAGAATCACAGCAGATTTCTCAGTGCAAACCCTCAAGGCAAGAAGAGTTTGGAGTGACGTATTCCAAGCCCTAAAGGAAAACAGCCTCCAACCCAGATTGATGTGCCCTGCAAAACTATCTTTCAAAATTGATGGAGAAATAAGATACTTTCATGACAAAGGGAACCTTAGGAACTTCATGAATACCAAACCAGCACTCCAAAAATGTTTAGACAATATCCTAGGAAAAGACATTGAGGATCACAACCCAAGGAATCCCAGCAGAATGAATCCAATGGGTACAGCAAGAAATTCAACACAAAGGGGGAAAAATGAAACAAAAAGAAAAAGACATGACAAAGATAAGTCAATATGTATCTGTTATAACCATCAATGTAATGGTCTCAATTCACCAATCAAAAAAAAAAAATAGACTGGAAGACTGGGTCAACAAGGAAACACACTTAATTCAAATTGAAACTCATAGACTGAAAGTTAAAGGGTAGAAAATAATACTCCATGGGACAGGAACTTGAAAAAAAGCAGGAGTAGCTATCCTCTTTGAAGATCAAGTGGATTTCAAACCAACATTGATTAGGAGAGACACAGAAGGACACAGCATCCTTGTAAAGGGAACAATCAAAGAAGAAGAGACAACAATTGTAAATATATATGTACCAAACACTGGTGTGCCCAACTATATAAAACAAATACTACGGTCATGAAAAATCAAATAAGCACTAATACAACAATACTAGGGGAACTCAATACCCTGCCCACAAAAATAGATAGATCAACTAGACAAAATATAAGCAACAAAATACTAGAACTCAATCAAACTCTTGAACAAATGAACTTAACAGATGTTTACAGAGTGTTCCACTCCACAAAATCAGAATACACATTCTTTTCAACTGCACATGGGTTGTTCTCTAAAATAGACAACATACTCACTCATAGAACATGTTAAAGTAAGTACAAAGGAATTGAAGTTATCCTCTGTATATTATCAGACCATAGTGCAATGAAATTGGAGATCAATAAGAAGAGAAACTCCAAGAATTTCATAAACACGTGGAAATTAAACAACATGCTTCTAAATAACCAATGAGTCACAGAAGAAATTAAAGAAAAAATTAGACAGTTCCTAGAATTAAATGACAATGACAATACAACATATTGGAATCTATGGGACACAATGAAAGTCTCATGAGGGAAACTGATGGCAGTAAATACTCATATTAGGAAAAGAGAGCCAGCCCAATTAAACAACCTGATGCTGAACCTCAAGCTTCTAGAAAAAGGAGAGCAGGACAAACTCAAAGCTCATACAAGGGAGGGAAATTATAAAGATCAAAGAAAAATCAATGCAATGGAGACAAAGAGAACAATACAAAAAAATCAATGAGGACAAGGGTTGGTTCTTCCAAAGAATAAAACTGACAAACCCTTAGCCACCCTTATCGGGAAAAGGAAAGAAAAGGCCCAAATCCATACAATTATTAATGAAAAAGGTGAAATTACAACAGACCCAGCAGAAATCAAGAGGAACATCAATACCTACTTCCAGAACCTATACACCAATAAGATGGAAAACACAGAAGAAATGGACAGATTCCTAGATTACGTATGAATTACCAAAGTTGAACAAAGAAGACCTAAAAATTCTAAACGACCCAATATCAACCAATGAAATTCAAAACATATTTAAAAACTTACCAACTAAGAAAAGCCCAGGTCCTGATGGCTTCACTGCTGAATTCTACAAGACATTTAGAGAGGAACTGCTGCCACTTCTGTTTAAACTCTTCAATGAAATTGAAAGGGAAGCAATACTCCCAAATTCATTCCTGGAAGGAAGGATCACCTTGACCCCAAAGCCAAGAAAGACAAACCAAAAATGAGAACTATAGGCCAATCTCACTAATGAACATAGGTGCAAAAATCCTTAATAAGATACTGGTAAATAGAATGCAGAAGATCATCAAGAAGAACATACACCCTGACCAAGTGGATTCATCCCAGGGATACAGGGAGGGTTTTAGATACACAAATCAATCAATGTAATACACTACATCAATAGAGCCAAGGACAAAAATCATATGATTATCTCCATAGATGCAGAAAAAGCATTTGATAAAATCCAACATGCATTTATGACACAACCCCTACAAAAATTGGAATAGACAGTCTCTACCTCAAGCTGATAAAAGCCATCTATGAAAAACCAACAGCCAATATCATACTAAATGGTCCAAAACTGAAATCCTTCACACTAAAATCAGGAACAAGACAAGGATGTCCACTATCATCATTTTTGTTCAACATAGTTTTGGAAACATTAGCCACACCAATTAGACAAGAGAAAGAAAAGGAATAAAGATAGGAAATGAAGAAGTCAAATTGTCATTATTTGCAGATGACATGATACTGTATACAGAAGACCCCAAGAACTCCATCAAAAGTTTTATAGATTTAACAACCAAGTACAGTAGAGTAGCTGGATACAAGGTGAACACACAAAAATCAATAGCTTTCCTCTACATTAACAACAGACTCACTGAAAAGAGGAATAGGGCATGCAATTCCTTTCACAATAGCATCCAAATAACTGAAGTACCTAGGAATCAATCTAACAAAAGAAATCAGAGACATTTCCCTGAAAACTATAGCACTCTGAAAAGAGAGACTGAAGAGGATATCAGAAAATGGAAAGACATTCCCTGCTCCTGTGTAGGAAGGAGCAACATAGTGAAAATAGCCATACTTCCAAAACTGCTATATAGATTCAATGCAATCCCAATTGAAATCCCACCAGCATACTTCATGGACTTTGAGAAAACAATACAAAAATTCATTTGGAACAAGAAGAGGTCCAGAATAACAAAAGCAATTCTAGGTAAAAGAGACAAGGTAGGGGGTATCACAACACCCAACGTGAAATTATACTACAAAGCCACCATGATAAAAACAGCATGGTACTGGCAAAGAAACAGACCTGAGGACCAGTTTAACAGATTAAAAGATGCAGAAACAACTCCAGACACACTCAGCCACCTCATCTTTGATAAAGGAGCCAAACATCCTCACTGGAGGAAAGATAGCCTCTTTAATAAATGGTGCTGGAAAAACTGAGTTTCAACTTGCCAAAGATTAAAACCAGACCTATATCTCTCGCCATGCACTAAACTAAAATCAAAATGGATTAAAAATCTAAATATTAAAATAGAAATGCTGAATAGGCTGGAACAGAGGTTAGGTAGAACCCTAGAAGACATGGGTGTAGGAAAAGATTTTATGAACAGAATCTCAGTTGCCCATGAACTAGCACAAACAATCAACAAGTGGGATCTTTTCTTATTAAAAAGCTTCTGCACATCAAGAGAAACCACCAAAAGTGTGAAGAGACAACCCACAATATGGGAAAAAATCTTCACCTCCTTTTCCTCAGACAAAAGTCTACTATCTTGAATCTATAAAGAATTTAAAAAGATCATTCCTCCCAAATTTAAAGACCCAGTCCAAAAATGGGCATCTGAAATGAACAGACATTTCTCAGGCAAAGAAGTAGAAATAGCAAATAAATACATGAAAAAATGTTCAACCTCACTGGTCATTCAAGAGATGCGGATGAAAACACTGAGATTCCACCTCACCCGAGAAAGAATGGCTGCTATTAAGAAATCAACCAATAACAAATGCTGGCGGGGCTGTGGGGAAAGAGGAACACTTCACTGCTGATGGGAGTGTAGACTGGTGCAACCACTGTGGAAATCGGTATGGAGATACCTCAAAGAACTAGGACTGGGGCCCGCAGAGGAAGGGTAACAGCAGCAGAAGCTGTGGAGGGCTCTCTGGCTTGAGCCAGGTAGGTCCATGAGAAGGAAGCAGGCAGTCGCCGGAAAGCCAGCGGTGGGAATGTGGGCAGGAGTAGAGGGGAGGGGAGGTGGGAACTAAAGGAATGAAGAAGGTGAACCAAAAAGGGAAAAACAGGAGATTATAGACAGAAAATATCAGGCAACAAAGAAAGGAAGAGTGATGGTGATGAAGTTCTTAATGAAGAAAGACATATCTTCATTGACTGATGCTCTAGAGCAAGTTGCAAAGCAACAACAATCACAAACATCAGAAATAGAAAAAAACAAAAAGGGTGTGTTCCATTTACAGAATGAACTTCATGAACTTGAAAAGCAAATAGCAGCAGTCTGTGCTGAAACTAAAGAAACAGAGAGGCAAATTTATCAGCAAGATGCTGCCATTGAGAATTCCAAACTTCAGCATGGAAGCCTGGAAATTCAAATCAAGACCTTATATACAGAAAATATAAAGCTTAAATTTGATATAACAACAGCTTAAAAAGATTCTGGTGAACAGATGAAAACATACAATGCATATTATGTAAAAATAAAGGCTCATAAAGACAGTCTGGGGGAAATAGAAAGAAAATGGTCATTTATGACTGAACTTTATGAAAAAAGAGATCTCATTAAAACACTAAACACAATGAAAGAGGAACTTAGGCAAGGCCTCCAAAATCCAGGCGGAAACAGAATAACACAAATACAGGAAGACATTTCAAAGCTAAAGAATAAAATTGTAACTGTAAAAGAATCTATCAGTGAAGCAACTTGTTTTCTTGAGGAAGAAGAAAAAAAGACACATGAAAAATTAAGAAAAGAAATAGAGGTATAGCATAAGAGATATGATGCAATTCTGAAGCGTTTGCATTGTCAGGTAAATAAGCTTCAGTCAAATAGAAGACAATGGCAATGGAACATTCAACAACTGGAAAAAACTACAGCTGCACTAAGAAAATTCATAGGAATGAAAGATTAACAGTGCCACAGGGCAATGTGGTACAGAGACCACGCCAACCAAAATTATGGGACAGCATATGAAGAAAATCTTGCTTAACAATAAGCAACCACTGTCAAAGGCCTGTATTAATGACAGATATAGTTTCTCTTTTAAAAGTCAGTTATCTATGGGTTAAAGTACTTTCCCAACCTTACAGGGAACAGCACTGGAAAGACAATAGCAATCCTTACAGGAGAACAGTGAAAGAGTCTCTGTGAATATTTCAAGTGTGTAGGCTATATTATATTCAGAATACCCATTTGTAATCATGCTGTATTCACTACTCTACAAAGTAAAAATCTAGAAGAAAATAAACAATTGAATTTTCAATGAAAAAAAAGAAAAAGAACTAGGACTGGCAGTCCCATTTGACCCAGCTATTCCCCTGCTGGGGATCTTCCTCAAAGAATTAAAAGAATCATACCACAGTGATACATGAGCACCCATGTTCATAGCTGCACAATTTGTAATAGCTAAAATTTGGAAGCAGCCCAAATGCCCATCAGCTGGAGACTTGATAAAGAACATGTGTTTTTTTATATAAGGGAGTACTATTCAGCCATAAAAAATGAGAAATCCAAGACATTTATAGCTAAATGGATGCACATTAAAGTGATACTTTTTTTTTTTTGGTACTGGGGATCGAATTTGGGTCTTTGTGCTTGCGCAGCAGGCTGCGAAACCACTGAGCTAAATCTCCGGCCCAAGGCAATACTCTTAAGTGAAATAAACAGGACACACGTGTAAATATGGAATAGTTTCTCTAGTGTGAGAAATTGAAAGTGTAAATAAGGACTAAAAGGTAAAACAGATAACGTGAAATAGGAAGAAAAGGGCAAAGGGGAAGGGGAAGTGGGAGGGGTAGAAGAAAGGAAAGAAGGGAATGAAATTAATATGAGAAAATGAAAAATGGAAACAAAGTCTTTGTAAATGGGGAGGGATGGAGGGGTTGAAGGGAGGGCAGAGGAATGGGGGAAAAGTAAGAACCAGGAGAGATTATGTAAATGTGCAAATTTCCAATGATGAATGTCATTATATTTTATACCTAAAGTGTACCAATAAAATTAAAAAAAAAAAAAGACCAAGCTCAAGAGGTTTCCCTTGAGAAGGACTCCATTGGCAGCTGGACCCCAGGCCATGTGTGTTATGCTCTGGCAGAAAATCTGTCTGCATTTTGCTTATGTCCAGAGACTTTGTGGGTGACTGAGATTAGGGTGGTAGACTAATTAATCTGACAGAGGAAATTTCAAGGCAGCCAAATATTCAGGCTGTGGCTTGGATACTGTCGGAAGCTTTTAGCCAGTTCTACACTGAAAATTAAGAGCAAACAGTCCAGCAGAATGATTTTAAAAGTTTTGAGTTTGGCCAGAAAGGAAAACCTAGGAAAGGTGGGGCCTGCAAAGATGGTATAGAGGAGTGCTCGGTTGCTGAAAAGATTAGCATTAAAAAAGAGGAAAGCACTTTGGAATTGGACAATAATAAATATAAATAATAAAACAATAATAAAAATCCCATTATTATTGGAATGGGACAATAATAAAAACAACTTGAGGGAATTTGAGGAATCCGCAAGGCTGTGCCCTTTTCAGGCTCAAAATTGCGAAGGTGAAAGACTTTGCTTTGAGAGGAGAGCTGGGGCACTGAGTCCAGAATAGCAGCAGCCTAAGATTAGGGGATTGATTGCCCAGGACACAGTTCACCGTGCTCAGCCATCTAGGCACTCAGAGGCCTCTGAACTATCATACCAGCAAGATCCAAAAGGGCTCAGCTATTGCTCAGACTGGTAGCAGAACTTGGCACCACTCACATGGTGCTGGTTTTATGCATGCACAATGTAAGGGTTGTGGGGTCAGATTAGAGAAGGGTGGGAGGCCAGGCGGTGTGCTCTGAGAGGGCAGCGCATGAACCTGTGAGAGTGAAGCCAGTACAGTGGAGAACCCTGGGTGTTGGAAAAGCCAAGAATGTGGAATGTCTGAGGAAAGCCACAAGGAGTGAGTAAAGCCAGCCTAAGAGAGAAGCTATGAGGACTAAAACAACCACCAGCAATGCTGGAGGGACAGGGCTGTCCAAGCTCTTTGGAATTCATATTGTTGTGGCAAGGGAGTCGAAATGACCTTTCAGAGACAGGAGAGAGAGTAAAATTTTTAAAAAGTTTATTGCTAGGCAAGGACAGCCTCAGGAAATGAGTGCTTCTAGGCTGACCACCAGTTAAGACAGTTTCCCCTTTTTATATCTCTTACAGGGCAGCTTAAGTTGTGGTTACATAGCAGAATGTGGCAGAGATGTGATAAAACAGCATTAGGTGGCAAGGGAAGCTTAGACAAACACACTTCAAGGCTGGTTTCTAATCTCTCTGGGAACAGGCTGCCCCACAAGAGGGGAAAGGCCCACCCAGAGTTTTCAAACAGGGACAAGTTTCAAACAGGGTTTTGGGATAGCACACACAAAGTAGTACATAAGCCCACACAAAGGATATAAGCAGTGCATTACTAAAGCTGGTACAGAGTTCATGAACAAATATTCCACAATAATTATCCATTTCAAGTTAGGTTTGGCAGCTCTTTCCACCTCAATATCTTGCCACAAGTTGCCCTGGATGCTGGACGTGGAACTATGGGAATTATTGTTTATTCTGCTGGATTTTGGTCTAGCTTTGCTCCCATTCTTTTCTATCTCCCTATTTCTCCCTTTTGGAATAGAAATGTTTACCCTGCACCTTTGTTGGAAGTGTTTAACTTTCTTTTCATTCAGGGGCTCACAGCTAAGAGTTTCCTTTCAATCTCAGAGGAGACTCTGGACATGGACTTTTCAGCAATGCTGAAACTGTTAGGACTTTGGCAACTCTTAGAGATGGACTAACTGCATTTTACAAAAAGGGATGGTCATGTGCCTTTGGGGGGCCAGGGGTGAACATTATAGTTTATATCTAGATGTCCTCTTATAGTCTCTTGCACTCATACTTGGGTATTTGGGGAGGTGATTAGATTATGGGGTGTGACACTTATCAATGGATTAGTCCAATGATGAGTTTATACCTAAATGTGATTTAGGAGGTGAAGCCTGGTTGGAGGAGGTAGGTCACCGGTGGCATGGCCTACAAGGGTCTATTTCCCTCTCTCTTTCCTTGATCTCTCTCTCTCTCTCTCTCTCTCTGCTTCCTGCTGGTATGCCTTGAGCTGTTTCTCCTCTGCCATCCCCACCTGCCATGCTGTCCTGCCTTGAAACCAGCTAATTATGGGGTGAAACCTTTATAAACTGTAACCCAAATAAACTTTTATTCCTTTAACTTGTGCTTGTCAGATATTTTGTTCCAACAACAAGAAAGTAACAGACATGGAGAAAGAGAAAACAGCCATATGGTTTCTACAGTTTTCCCTAAATCAACATGTTCATGATACACATACATGATTTATGCTTCTTTCACTCCATCAGGAGTCTGAGTTTAGGAAAATATATCTGCTCTTGCCTCCAAAGTAATTCAACATCTATTTCATCAACAAATGAAGTTTGACATCTTCTCCCCATTAACTGTCTACAGGAAAGACAAAAACGGGAAGAAAGTAGCACATGAATAATTGTTTCAACTATACCAAAAAATAGAATTTTTACTTGCCACATGATAAAAGAGCTTTGTGTCAGACAAGCTTTGTGTCAGACCTTTAAAGGCATCCTCACCTTGCCTTTTGACATTTTATTTGGAAATAATTTCAACATAAAAATTGCAAGACTAAGCTTAGAAAACACTATTCCCATATACATTTTACCTAGACTCTCCTACTATTAGCATTCTATTGTTTACTCTATCATTTGTTTTCTGTCATTTTCATTCATTGATATATATATAATTTTTAAATCACTTAAGAATAAACTGGTATTCATCCTGTGTATTTGTAAATGCTCTCTTGCATAACCACACTAAAGTTTTCAACTTCAGCAATTTTTAAAATGATGTAACAATTTATCTAACTATTGTTCATATTCAAACTTTGTCAGTTGACCTAATAATATTTTGGTATTTTCCTCCACAAATATGACCCACCCTAGGATCAGGTATTGCATTTCACTGTCGTCTTTGTTCTCCTTTAATTTATAACATTCCCACCAAAAAAAAAAAAAAAGCATTCTTTTTAATTCAGAAAACAGTTTCATTTGAATTACACACTTTCCAAATGAATGCTATGAGGAATCCCTGCCGACTGACTGCCCCCAGATTTGCCCTCAGTGGTACTCATGCTGCCTGATCCCTCTCACATTGGAACTCCAGGTGGCAAAGTCAGTTATGGTAGTGGATATAGTTATGTCCCCCCAAAGCACCTTTTTTCCTTATTCTTAAAAGGATCTATAGCTGTAAATTTTGTTCCAAATGAGTCTGAACTGGTACCAATTATTTTAAGAATCTATATTGTTCAATGCATGAGTGAAGAATGCAATACACACTCTTCCATGATGGTCAATTACCAAATCACTCCATTGGCTTCAAACATTTTCTCAACCCTTCCTCTACCTGTCTCCTTCTGAAGGACTATGACCTTTGGCAGCTGGTACAGCTTAATGAGCTCATTGCTTTTCAATTACTTTGATAACTGTGAGAGGGAGATGTCTGGGGCTGATAGAGACTACCAAACAGAGGCTGCAGATGAGAACTCTGATAGGCCTAGTTTCCATCAGAGCTTATTAGACAGTTATTCATCTATATAAGTGCTGTATTAAAACTAGATGGGTAGAGGAAGCTTGACTACTAAGCTGAAGTCACAGACACACTAGCACACTGAAAAACTACGTTTTCTGATGCCATGGTTTATTTCCATGCAATCCCAGCCAAATCAATATTGCCATCTTAATCAAGAGGGAATTACAGACTTCCTGAGAGGTGTCACTGTAAGTAATTACATCACAGTCATCTTCAGAGACATTGCACGCTGAGATGAAATGTTTAAACAGATACAGGAAGAAGGAGCAAACACTTGGAGAAAGCTTGAGGGCTGCTTGTGCCAAGAATAGTGATTCAAAAAGTCCTATGTTCACATTCCAAACCTAGACTGGAGGTGCCAGGCCAGGAATCTAAATGTCAAGGGAAGAAACAGCAGGGGAATTGTAGATGTGCCTAGCACGAGTGGGAGACGTTTAAACCCTAAGTGAAAGTATTTAGGCCTTTCCTTGCCTTTTAATCAAAATAAAACATATATCTCACCTATCTCTTATTTTTTGTACTGGAGATTAAACCCATGGCATCTTACAAGGAGAAACTTTCCCTACACAGTTGCTTCGTAAGACTGGATTTGCAGATTGCCAGCAATCCAGTGTGGGAAGAAGACTGTTCCCTGGCTGGCTGGGAATGTGGTCCTAGAAGCCCATGACACAGACCCCAGGGCAGGCTGTTAAGCAGCAAGTAGAAATAAAGGGAGGAGAAGACAGTGGTGCAAACAGGTTAAAAATATTCACTTGCGAGCTCCCCCGCCTCCATCCCAGGCTCCTAGGGCAGTGAAGCTCAGCCAGCCCCAGCACCCGGAAGGAAGCTCCCCTACTGCCATCCCAAGCTCCTAGGGCAGAGAAGGTGAGTCACATGGGTACCAGAAGCACCCCCCCTCCAACAGTGGAAATGAGAAGACACATAAACAAGCCTCAAAAACAGACTTCCAGATCACCTACAGCAACCCCAAAGGGAAACGAGATGGAACACTGATACTCAACCACCTGGACTCTCTGAACTGGCAACAAAAGAGGGTCTGGGAAAAATGAAATCAGAAAAAATTACTCAGATAACAGCAAAGATTTTGCTCATGGTGCAAGACATGATTAATAAATCTAGAGAGGACACAGATTAAAAAAATAGAGGCTCTGAGGAACATGATGGAATCCCAACATAGGAAACAAATGGAATCCATAAAACAGATACAGATTTCCAAGAGATTAAAAACTCCATCGAAAGTCTGCAAAGCAGAATGAACCAATGTGAGGATAGAATTTCACATATAGAAGATAAGATTGCAATTATTGAGGAGGAAAAGAAAAATTGCTTTAAAATTGTAAGGGAACATGAGAAATCAATCCAGCAGCTGCTAGATGATGCAAAGAAGAATAACATAAGACTGATTGGAGTCAATGAAGAAAGAGGAAAGAGTGCAGATGACATAAAAAAAACTCTTCACAGAAGTGATGGCAGAAAACTTCCCAAGGAGGGGAAAAGAACTTGACATATAGATAAGTATGAGGCATACAGGACTCCAGCTAGCCTTCATCAAAAAAAAATCTACACATAGGCATATAATAGTTAGGATTTCAGAAATCCAACAGAAGAATACAATTCTACAAGCAGTGAGAGAAAAGAAACAAATCACATACAAAGCAAAGCCCATCAGAATCACAGCAGACTTCTCAGTGCAAACCCTCAAGGCAAGAAGAGCTTGGAGTGATGTATTTCAAGCCCTAAAGGAAAACAGCCTCCAACCCAGACTGATGTGCCCTGCAAAACTATCTTTCAAAATTGATGGAGAAATAAGATACTTTCATGATAAAGAGCACCTCAGGAACTTCATGAATACCAAACCAGCACTCCAAAAAATTTTAGACAATACCCTAGGAAAAGACAATGAGGATCACAACCCCAGGAAACCCAGAAGAATGAATCCATTGGGCGTGACAAATTAAATGCAAAGGGGGAGAATCCAACAAAAAGTCATGACAAGGCTTTTAAAACTTTTGACTTCATCTCCCTAATGAGTGTATAATTCAATCTTGTTATTGTACTGATTAGTATTTTTCTGATTCTAGAATTGCACACCATTCCTTGTGCTATACTGGCTATTTATCATCTTATGTCTACATTTTAATTGGGTTGTCTACTAATGAGCTCTAAGAATTCTTTATATTTTCTGCTTATAGGTTATATACATTGTAAATATGGTCTGTTTAAGGACTACTTTTCATTTTAATGATGTCATTTAAAGTTCTAAATTTTGATGGAATCTCATTTATCAATTTTTTTTCTTTTATACATGAAGTTTTTTGTATCCTAGGTAGTTCTTGCCTACCTTGAATTCATAAATATTTTCCCTTATAATTTCTTCTTAAAGTTTTATACTTTTAGGCTTTCTTATTTAGGTTCATAGATCCCTTCAAGTTATTTTCATGTATGGAAAAAAAGGGTTGAGGTTAATTTTTTATATACGGATACCAGGTGTTCTAGTGCCGTTTGCTGAAGACACTATCTCTTCCTCGCCTCTTGAACCGAGTTTATATTCTATAAAATGGTAATGTTAAATAATCTTTCAAAGCTCAGTGGACCATATATGTGTGGTTCTATTTCTAGATTCTCTGTTTTATTCAAATGTCTTTCCTTACACCAACACTGCTTTGATTACTGTAGCTTTAGAAGAAATCTTAAAATTGGGTGCTAAACATCTTCCAATACTGTTTTTGTTTTTGTTTTTGTTTTGGGCTTTTCTGGGTCCTTTGTACCCCTACATAACTTCTAAATTTCAATATCCAGTTCTTCATTTATAGTAAGTATACACAGACCTGAATTTTTATATATACCTTGTGTTTTCTAATCCTGCTAAATTCAAGTACAAGTTCTAGGGGCTCCTAGAGATTTCTTAGTATTTTCTCTGTAGATGATCATTTCATCTACATAGAAAGATTTGGCTTCTGCCGTGCCAATCCTATCCTAGTTGTGTCATTTTATTGCCAGACTATTTTGGTCTAGACCTATGTTTCAAAGTCTAATGGACAGATGAAGAGTAGGCATATATGCCCCTGTTCCCCACTTTAGGGAGAAAGCATTGTATCGTCTCCATTCATAGAAGGAGTTTTTGTTGGAAGTATGGAGTACATGTCTTTCATCTGTTGAGAAGTTTCTGTTCTATTTCTAGTCTCCTGATAGCTTTTACCATGAACAGCTGTAGAATTTAGTCCGATACTCTTTCTCCAACTAATGACTGGATCATATGGCTTTCTTCTTTCCTCTGTTAAAATGATTACTTTTGGGGGTGGATCTTCCAATGCTGAACCAACACTGCCATCCCTATAATAAAACCACTTTCTACACACTGCCAGATCTGACTTCTAAGAGTTTGTTTTGTTAAACAAATTTCTATCTATGTTTATACTTTTTTCTTCTATTATCTTTATCCAGTTTTAGGATTAGCACAATGTTCATTTCCTAAAATGAGGGGAGAAGTGTTCCTTCTTTTTTCTGCTTTAAATGTTTGATATAATTTATCAGTTAAAATGTTTATGAGCCTGCTGTTTTCATATAGGTAGGTTTTCAAGCTAGGAATATACTTTCTTTAATAGGTGCTATTCAAATTTTATATTTCCTCCAGAGTTAGTTTCATTAATTTGTCTTCTAAGTTACTTCTTAGAAGTTGTCAAATTTATTTCAAAAAAGATTGTCGTAATATGCTTTCTATAGCCTTTTAAATTCTGTAAAATCTGTGGTAATGTCTCCTAGATCTTAATATTGAAATTTTAAAAATGTATAACTGATATTGTGTAACAGGAAGAAAAGGTCTAAAACAGCAGGGGAATTGGGAGGGGTAGGGGAAGGGAAAAAAGGGAAAGGAAAAAATATGAGAAGAGGAAAAAAATTGAAACAAGGTCTTTGCAAATAGGGAAGGGTGGAGGGGGTGAAGGGAGGGCAAGGGATGGGGAAAAAAAATAAGAACCAAGAGACTCATGTAATGGTACAAGATCTCAATGATGAATGTAACTGTATTTTATACCTAAAATGTACCAATAAAGTTAATGGGGGAAGAAAAAAAAATTTCCAAAAGGGGGCCTTACTGGGAATGCAGCTTACTTTGAGGGGACTGGGTTCAATCGGCACTACTGAAAACAAAAGAATAAAGAAAAGAAAAATTATATAATTCAGAGAGAAAAAAAAAAAATTCACTTGCACTTAAAGTTTCATCAATTCTTTTAATCCATTTTTTCTCCTTCCTAACTTGTATTCCAGTAATTGAAGAAGACTTGATTAAATTAAGAAAGTCCAAAATGGTGTCTATGAATGGGGAAATATGATTTTCTTAATTTCAAGTTCAGGCAGTATCAAGACAGGAGTAATGTAGTAAGACACTCTGCCTTCTTCTACAGAAGAAAAATGACTTATAATTAACTCAGATGTCTGCTTAGAGTCTTGCTGGCCTCGGTCCCCAAAGGCTTTATTTATATGCTAATGACTAAACCCTTGAAAACACCTCCTTTCCTTAAAGAGGTAAACCTTGAAATCTTATCTATTGTACTCATTTGGTTATTTTCCCCCATCCCCCCCCCCCGCCGGTATTTCTAAAATAAACATCAACTTAGCTCCTGTTGGGAATGATCACAAATTCCAACCTAATCCATTTTCCTTGGTCAAATATTTTTTTCGCACATGTGGTTTAACTATCATACCTGCTTTGTCATGCCTTATTAACAGGATCTCCTGAGAACAAGGTCAGCCAGGACACCTAGAGGGTGGGGACAGACCACCAAATGGGTGGCTAAGCAACAGAAGTGTGTAATTTATTGTATAATATATGAATGTATTATATCATGTTAACTTTCATTAGAACATGTTTACAGCACATAATGTTTACATTCCTTGTGGTACATACATATAACATGTCTTAATTGTTTCTTCATTCCCTTCCTTACGCTCCCCTCCAATTCTTGACCCTCTTCCCAAGTGCAAAATCAAGATTCCAGCCTTCAGGGGAGAAAATGGGAAGATGTTGGCCAAAGGACATAAAGTTGCAGTTAGGAGGAACAAATAATGTATTGCATGTAACAAAACTGCTAAAAGTGTATTTCAAGTGTTTCACAACCAAAAGTAATGACAGCTATGCTGGAGTGTGGCTCAGTAGTAAAATGCACAGGCCCTGGGTTCAATACCCAGCCCCAAAAAACAAAAAATTTTGAGTAAGTGAGGTTATGAATATTTTAATTAGCTAGATTTTATCATTCCACACTGTATGTATGTGTACACATATAGATATATCATATCACATTATACCCCATAAATATATCTAATTATGGTTTATTATTAAAAATAATATTAATGTTTTTTCAAGAGAGATAACATAATAGAGCTAAAAAAAAAAAGAAATAAATAAACCTTCTGGTCACTTAGGTTTCTGTCGAGGGCTCTTTTCCTGGCTTGTAGAATACACCTATGTTCCCACATGACCTTTGCTCTGTGTGAGCACATCCCAGGGCCTGACCCTGATGACCTCGTTTAATACAAATTATTTTCTTAGAGGCCCACCCTAAACATAGCCACACTGGGAATTAAGCCTTCAATATATGAACGTAGACACAAAGGAGACACAAGCATTCAGTCCACAACCAATGAATACCCACAACTCTTGAGATATATCCAAGCATGCTTGCATGGCTTCAACCTGCTTCACCTCAACCTTACAGCCCCATCAGATTCCAAAGCCTCCATGCATGTGTACACACCATCTTGCTTTTCCCACATTGCTACATCTTCTGATTTTTTTTTAAAGTGATATTGTAGTAGTTTAAAAACATGACCCCAGGGCTGGAGATTTAGCTCAATAGTGCTGACACCTGCCTCACAAGAGTAAGGTCCTGAGTTCTATCCCCAGTACCAAAACAAACAAACAGAAAAACAATAAAAACATGACCCCAAAATATGAAGAGGTAAGGTCCATGTTCCCTTCTCTCTTAAATCTGTGGGTTCCATGACTGTTTGTATGAGATTGCTAGGGCTGACATAAAAAAAACACAGACTGTGAGGTTTAAGCAGCAGAAATGTATATTCCCACAGTTCTGGAGGTTACAAATCCAAGGTCAAGGGATTTGTAGCCTTGGTTTCTTCTGAAATCCATCTCCTAGGCGGGCAGATGGCCACCACCTGTGTAGGCATCACTAGCATTTTCTGTGTCCTAATCTCCCCTTCTTATAAAGATACCAGTCATATTGATTTGGGGCCCACCCTAATGAGGTCATTTTAACTTTTACCTCTTACAAGACCTAACCTCCATATATACAGTGGTGCCTTGGTTCACAAACTTTTTTTGGGCACCGGGGATTGAACTCGAGACCTTGCACTTCTGAGGCAGGCAGTGGAACCACTGAGCTAAATCCCCAGCCCTCACGAACACTTTTGTTTGCAAACAATTTGATTGGCAAACAGAAACATTTGGCAAGTTTTTATTTCTGTTTGCAAACTCTGCGTCAGGTGACAAATATGACTGGTCATCTTTCCCGCACAAACACAAATGTGCCCATCTTTTCCAAAATCATAGAACAAATTAATTTCTTGAACCGAAGTACCACTGTACTCACATTCTGAGGTATATAATGGCCTTTTGGGCTTTAGGGCTTCAACACATGAATTTTGAGGGGGGGACAGTTCAGCCCATTATACTTTTTGACCAAAAGAAGTGTTAATTTCCAGGCCCAAGCTTTAAGAAGTAAAGAAATCCCACTTTCTGTCTCTGCAACACTTGCTTTCAGACATTGAAGTCTTGCTGTGGGGCCACCTGGCCACATGGAAAGGTCATGTGTAGCTCTGGCTGATGACCCTGCTTCATTCTCCTCCAGCCCCAGATAACATGGGTGAGAAATGTTCAAGATGACTTCTCTGAAGGTAACTCGTGGCAGACTCTGAATGAATTGATTTTGGCTGCTCCAAGACAATTCCCAGAGATTATGGAATAAGGCTTAAATCTTGAAGCACTAATTTCTGGGGTGATTTTCCACAGTAGTTGATAAGTAGAACAGGTATTTTTGTGTAAAATTCAATTGTATCATTAACAATTAATATAAATGTAAACATAAAGCCAAACACTGTTCCAGCCAAATACCACCCTTCAGTAGGCACCAGTTTATAATATTTCTTTGCTCTAGCAATTCCCAAACACTTGTACTGGCTTTGTCCATAGCTTCATCCCTTTGAAGATGCTTCCTTCAATTCAAGCATACCTCTCCTTGGTTTCATTTAGAATAAACACTGGTTAACTTTTGTTGAATAAATGAACAGGAAATCAGATCATCAGGGATTAACCATACCAAGATTACTCCGTGTCTTCCTTAAATCCTTGTCATAAAACTTTAGCTAGCCATGGTGGTGCATGCCTATAATCCCAGCACTCTGAGAAGCTGGGGAAGGATTGCAAATTTATTTATTTTTATTTATTTATTTATTTATTTATTTATTTAGGTTCTGGAACTTGAACTCAGAACCTTGCTCTTGCAAGGCAGGTGTGGTGCCACTGAGCTAAAACCCTGAAATTTGGCAACTTAGCAAGACCCTATCTCAAAATAAAAAATAAAAGGGATGGGGATGTACCTCAGTGGAAGGGCCTGGTTCAGTATGGAGAAAGGGAGGGGGCTCCTCTAAGGTAAGCAGGTCTGGCTCTGTCCTTACAACTTGCACCACAATGGCCTTGACATGTGCAAATGCTCCTCTTCTTAAGGTAGGGTTACATCCTGATGAACCTTTTTTAATTTGAAAATTCTGCAGGTCAAAACACATTTCAGACACCTAATCTACTGAACATCACAGCAGTCCACACAGCTCCCTTGTGCTCACAGGGCTGACTGGGGGCTGTGGCTCCCTGCCTGATCCCTCTGGACAGGATTGTGTCACCTACCCCGGGCTAGGGAAAAATCAAACTTTAATGTTCCAAACATAGTTTCTTTTAAAAGTTTCCAAGTTGTCACCATTGTAAAGCCAAAAATCATAGACAAACCATCCTAAGTGAGGTTGCCCTGTCTTATTCTCCAGCTTCTTCCACTCAAAGGATTTTTGGTGATGGCCTTCTGGTTTCTCTGGATTGCTTTCTTATTCTCATTCTTCTTCTCCTTTTTGCAGTTCTGCTTCTCTTTAACAGCCACAAATTATTTCAGGAGGATTGTTAAGCACCAGGCACTTAGCAGGTGTACCAGGTAATGTGCTCCATCCTGCGCTGAGGGTACGGAGATGCATTGCTGACATCGTGGGGGTCTCAGAGAACTTTGCGATCACTGAACATCTCGCATCTATACTAAAAACCTCTTGTAATTCAGAGATGATCTGTGGATACACGGATCTGTAGACACCTGTGCATGGCCAGATGCAATCACTCTTTTTTTCCTAATACTGAAGATTGAATCCAGGCCTTCATCACTTGAGCTACATCCCCAGACATTTTTTTGTTTTGTTATGTTTTTTTGGTACCGGGGATCGAACTCGGGTCCTTGCGCTTGTGAAGCAGGCAGTGAAACCACTGAGCTAAATCCCCAGCCCCTCCCCAGACATTTTTTAAACAGTGTTGCTGAATTGTTGAATTAACCAGGCTGGGCTTGAGTTTGTGATCCTCCTGACTCAACCTCCCAGAGTGCTAGGATTACAGGTGTGTGCCCCAATACCTGCCTCAGATCTAATCATTTTTTTGTTTTTCACAAGTAATGAATAAATAACTTTCCACAGTGGCAAATTCTTGGCTGTCTGGCTTTACTTTTACTCCAGCAACTTGTCCTTTGCTCTTCTTTTTTTAAAAAAAAATCTTACAACTAAAATTGTAGCTAAATGTCTGTTTTGGAACAACCCAGTCCTAGTGTATGAGGACTGGCCCCAAAGTACTGTGAGACTGGAGGGCAGACAGATACAGGGCTGCACACACAGAGTGCAATTTACTGAGGGACTCATGGACAGAAGCATGGTCCTAGGGCCAGCAAGGCCAGGGTGTCCCCACAACTTGGGTCAGGAAGAGAGGCACATGTATGGGTTAGAACAAAAGTAACTTCATCCTGGCTGAAATGTACCTAGTTTGTCTTAAAACGCTATTGAAGAGTCAGGCCCATTGTGGAGTTAGGATTCTAATGTAAATCCCCACATCTGACTCTAATGGTTTTACCTATTTATAATTTTCTACAAATTATGCAGAAAAAAAAACCACCCAGAGTTACTGAGAGGTAATCATGGTGGTTGTAACCCGAGAGGGCTGCAGCCATACCACCCTGAATCTATAGTCTCCTATGTTTCCCCTACTTCTGGTCTCTCAGCTACTCCAGTTCTTCCTACAAAACACTGATGGACGAATCTTTTTAAAATGCCATCCAGAAGTTATCCTCAGAGGTTTCATCATCACACTCAGCAGCTCCAAATGCCATGGAATAATATTTAGGGGCATTTGACATCTCATCCTGATGTATTTTTCAGCTTCCTGTCTTGTAAAATCCCACATAAACCCTTGGCTCTTGGGAAACACAGCCCTTTATTGTCACTCAAAAGGCCAGAACACTTCTCTCAGCTCCGTGGTTTTCACTAACTCCATATCACAAGTTACCCAAGCCCCACACTTGGGGAGTTCCTTCCTTTATTGTGTCTTTTCCCATAGCCCAGGATCTTAGCCCAGATAATACAGACTTCTAAAATTTAAGATACTCTCTCAGACAGTATCAGCTGTCTACATGTAGACTTTCCATCTCCAGAGAGACTACACGACTTTCAAAGGCAAAAATCATCTTCTGCTTAACTCTATGTCCCTAGAGTCTACCATGATATCCAATGGTAAAAGCTCAATAAATGTCTGCTAACCCTACCTGATTGCATGGGTGTAAACTGTTTGCTTTGGTCCTGGACGAGACACAACCCAACTGACAGTTAAACACCTCTTTCTATTCAGTGACCTTGACTTTCCAACTGACTCTATAATAATGTATAAAACTCAGCAGGATTGACTGGCTGCTCAATAATTAAGTAATCAGCCAATGGTTACACACTGCAAACACCACCTAAAATGCTGCAAAGTCCTATTTATGAAACAAGCTGTGTCTTCCTCTAAACTATGACACTTGATATCCCTAGGAAGGTACCAAAACAGTTTTTGAGAAATGAACTAAAGCCCTCAAAAAAGGGAAACCATATTATTTTGGAACCCTAAGATTGGCATCTGGGCTGAAATGACGCAAGGTCAGCAGCTCCGTGTGTCTGATTCTAGATAGGTGAAAAGGCTGAACTGTAAAACTGGCCAGTGAGTCTAACTGGCTAGAGGGCAGGGCTCACAGGTCAAGAGTGGGATGACAGTGAGCCAGAGGATCCTGAGACATTACTGACGGCACCAAAGGAGACAGACATGCGACCTGTAAGCAAATAGAGGCATGCTGTCCAGTGTACATCCAATTAGGGTAAGGGTGAAGAGATAGTAAGTGCTCTGGATTCTCGGTGCACCTTAGGTGGTGCTTAACAAGACTATTCCGGGTAGAAACCCTGATCAAGTGTTAAAATACTTATTCAGCTTTTAAAAAGTGATATCAAAAGCATTGCCTCACTTGCCAAGAATTTGAATAGGTGGTTCTCCAAATAGATATACAAGCATCCTAATCTATTCATGCTGCTCTAACAAAATACCTGAAACTGTATTTGTTCAGAACCTAATTTATTTCTCACAGTTGTGGAGACTGAAAATCTAGAGTCAAAGTATCAACAGAGTCAGGGTCTGATTAGGGCCCCAACTTCACTTTCACAGTGCTGCTTTTCCCGCCTCCTCTTAAGAGGGATGGCACTGCAGAAGACAGGAGGTTAACTCCCTCCAGCCATTTCGTAAGATCTCCGATCCCCTTCCTGAAAGGCAAGCCCTCATTACTTAATCATCCCTGAAAGGCCCCATCTCTTAGTTCCAACATCTTGGGGTTGAAATTGCAAAGTATGAAGTTGAGGAGAACTCTGGGACAGTTAAGCCGAATTGTCAGATTTATAGGTTTCAGAGCAATATGGGGGGGGGGGGCGGTAGTAAAGCACATTTCTGGGTGTGTCTCAGTGTGTCTGGAGGCGTGACTCTGGGTACTCTATCTGGTCCCTGGCCCATTCCTCTGTGATACTGTTCTTCTGCTCTACTCCCCAGCCACTATGAATTAAGCAGCTTTGCTCTGCTATACCTTCCGTCGTGATGTTCTTCCTTGGAGCCAGCTGTTTGTCCTCGGGTTTTGGTCTTACTTTGGTCCTATTCTTTTCTATCCCCCTGTTTCTCCCTTTTACTCTGTACCATTGTATACTAGAATTAATTAACTTGCTTTTGGAATTGTACAGGGGCTCACAGTTGAGTTTGCCTAGAGTCTCAGAGGAGACTTTAGATCTGAACTTTTGAGCAATGCTAGAACTGTTGAGCCTTTGAAGAAGGCATTAGTGCATTTTCAGCTGTAATGGGCTAGTCATATCATGTTTCATGGAATTAGGATCGTGGATTTATTTGGAGATTAAGTATAGTTGAAGGTGGTGTGTTTGGGTGTCAAGGTGACAAGGGGTGGAATGTGCCAGTTAAACTGGTTGTCCACTTGACTGGCTTGAGAGCCACCTAGAGGATTAGTAAAGCACACTTCTGGGTGTGTCTGGGTCAGTATGGAGGCTTGACCTTGGGCGGTACATTTGAGCTGTGGCCCCTTCCTCTCCAGCACTATTCCTCTGCTCACTTTCCCAGGTACAATGAACGAAGCAGCTTTGTTCTGCCATGCTCTTCTACCATGTTCCTGCTGTGGAGCCAGCCAAGCATGGTTTGAATCCTCTGAAACCATGAACCAAATAACCCTCTGCCTCATTAAGGCATGTGTGTCAAGTATTTGAACAGGAAAGCTAACTAATACAGACATATACATTCAAATCACAGCAGTGAATAAGCAGGAAAAAAATGCTCAATGTCATTAGCCATCAGGAGAATGCAAGTCAAGATCACATGACATATCGTTTTTTAACTAGTTCAATGGCTAAAATAAAAATGATAGAAAACACAAAGTGTTGGCAAGAATTTAGAAGAATTAGAAGCCTTATATGTTTCTGGAAAGAATGTAAAATCATGCTGGTGCTTTGGAAAAACCACTCTAAAAGTTCCTCAGAATGTTCAATGTAAAATAATTATATGATCAGTTATTCCATTCCTAGGAACATACCCAAGAGAAATGAAAGTACATGTTCACACAAAATCTGTACGTGAATGTTCATAGCAGCATTGTTCATAACAGGTAACAAGTAGAAACAATGCAAATGAACATCAACTGACAAATGAACAAACAAAATGTGATATATCTACACAACAGAATATGATTCAGCCAAAAAAAAAAGAGGATTCGTGACTACACAATGCAATATGGATGAATTTTCAAAACATTATGCTAAATGAAAGAAATCAGTCACAAAAGACCACATATTATATGTCTATTCATATGAAATGTCTAAAATAGATAAAGCCATAGAGACAGAAAATAAATCAGTGGTTGTCAGGAGTTGGGTGAAGGGAGAATGTAGGAATAATTGCTAATGGCTATGGAGTTTCTTTTAAGGTAGTAAAAATATTCTGAAATTAGATAGTAGTGATGGTTGCTGAATTGAACATTTGTAAGAATGAATGAATTTTATGATATGTTAATTATATCTCAATAAAACTGTTATTAAGAATATTTTTTTAGATGTGTTCTCACTATGTAGTCCAGTGCAGCCTTGAACTTACTATTTAGCCCAGGCTGGCCTCAAACTTGCAACCCTCTTGCCTCAGCCTCTCAAGGGCTGGGATTACAGGTGTGCATCCTAATACCAGGCTAAAGAATACTTTTTTCTGCAAGTAACAGAATACCTAACTGTAAGAGCCTTAAACTTTACAGATACTTATAATTTATGTAACATGTTAGGAAGTAATTGGTCTCAGGGCTCATTCACTAACTCAGCAAAACCATCAAGGACCAAGATACTTCTTGTATCTCCACTTAGTCATTCTCTCTCATTGACTCTTTGTTCTCATGTTCATCACCTCATGGTCCATCATGTGGCTGTGCAGTTCCATTCATGCTCAAGACAGGATAGCATGACACAGAAAACTGAGAGAACTCTCTTGCATCTGTTCCTTTGATCAGGAAAGCCAAGGATTCAACAATGTGCTTTCCTGTTATTGCACTGGTTAGGAGCTTAGTCATAGTCACTTAGGTCTGCAAGAGTGACTGGAAAAGAGAGCATTTCTGGTTTATTCTACCATAGGAACTGAGAAAGGGGAAAGAGTTGAAAATGGCTGCTACATTATCCAACCAACAGTGTATATCCAGTTATATCATGTTTCATGGAATTAGGATCTTGGGTTTACTTGGAGATTATAGTTGAAGGCGGTGTGTTTGGGTGCCAAGTTGACAAGGGGTGGAATGTGCCAGTTAAGCTGGATTGTCAACTTGACTGGCTTGAGAGCCACCTAGAGGATTAGTAAAGCACACTTCCTGGAGACTGACTGCTGAACGATCCACTGAATACCTCCACTTCTACCAAAGCACCTCAAAGTCATCATATCCAGCCTTCAACTCACCACCCCTCCACCCACCAAACCCTCATCTCTGAACCTAATTAATCTCCAGATCCTTCGTTACCTCCCAAGCACCTCTGGCATCTATCCACTTCCTTTAATCTCCTCTACAGAGCTTGAATAACCTCCATCTCCTCCTTGCACTGACATCTCTCCACAGTGCCCAGATCACACCTTCAAAATGCACATTAACTCATGTCACTGTGATATGTAAAATACTTTGAAGCCTACTCATTCACTGAAAAAAACAATAATAAGAACTAAAGCCCATCAAATTTCTTCATGATCTTACTGCCCCAGGCCTTTCCACATGCTGTACTTTCTGACTTAAATGTTTCCCATTATTATTTCACCTGAGGTGTTCCTACTCACTCTTCAAAGTTCAGCTCAAATATCTTTCATTTTAAAAAATGTCCAGATTTGCCAAACTGGAGCAAGTCCTCTGTTACATAACCAGGCAAGTCCTCCACTCCTATCACATCTATTTTGCCTTATCCACTGGTCACAAACACAATTAGCTCAATGTGTGGTTACATGTTTAACCTCTATCACTCCTGAATGAAAGTAATTACTGCCTGTGAGCCAGGAAACCCTTGTCTTGCTCACTGTGACATCTCCCTTATGTACTGTGGCACAATACATCACACAGGGGAGGCATTCAGATGTTTGTTAAAGACAAAAAGAAAAAAATATGAAATATGAATACAGGAAAAGTATTCAGCACCAAATACTACCAAAGAGAGCCACTAGCACCCCTCTACACCTGGGAACAAAGAGAGGTGGGGAGATTGAAGGGTTTGACTTCCTCCACACAATGCAGAATTGCCTTCTCAGTGGATAAAATCTTCAGGCACAAGCAGCCTTTGGGTGGCTAATTACTAGAACCTCCAGTGATATTTGCTCAGATGTTATTTTCTAATCCTGTCTTGTCTCAAGTTCAAATCTTGCAGGCTAGGATAGTTTCTGATGAAGATGTAGAACACAGGTGAAGCTAGGCCCAAAGTAAGTATCCCATAATTACTTGGGCTTAATTCAATCCTGGTACCACCAAAGTACAGGACCAATGACTGTTGGTCTCCCAAACAGAGCAAGCAAAAAATTACAAGTACCTTAAGGGACAGTGTACTATAATTGGCATTTTGCTGACACACAGCAGACCCATAAATGCCACTGCACTGGGACTCTGTGTGGGTCAGACCCTCCAGCAGGTGCTAGTAAACAACAGTGCAACTCACCAGTGCCTCATGGGACATCGCAGTTTCTCTCTTACAAACTCCCATGAGATCTCCACTGTACAGGAGGGAAAGCCTGTGATACACTTATCTGGGCTGAACATTTGCTTCTGTTGAACTCTTAAAACGGCATCTAGAGCCTCAGGGTCACCTCCAAAAAGGATCACAACTTGTCCTCCAATTTAATGAAGCAAAAGAGTGAGCTATGGGGCTTGAACCCCTTCTCATGCTAGTAACAAAAAAAAAATCTATTCCCTCTCAATTGTTCAAAGCTTATCTGATAAATGCTTTCCCCCAGCAGAGTGTATAATCACATAATTCAACCGAGTTCCTTGGTCCCTAAATCTTAATATGGCAGCTTTGTCTTCGACCTGACAGTCTCACGGAAATGTATAAGCTTCTCTTTGAGTCCTTCTCAGATTGTGCCTCACTGATCAGTCAAAATTCATAAAGCAGAATTCTACTGCAATCCAGGTATTCCTACTACCTGCTCAATGTGGTGCCACTAAGTAAGCAGAAATATGCTCACTGTGATGTCTGCTTCAGGTATCTGCACCAGGCGACACTGCCTTGCTCCCCACAAATGGTGGCTGAAGAATTTCGAGGCCGGCAAAATCTTTACAGGAGGAATCTGGTAATTTTTGAATCAAATTTTTAAAAAGTATCCACAAAGATACAAGTATTATGGAGAATTTCCTTCTTTGCCTTCTGTTCCACAATTTTTTTGTTTTAAAATATTAAAAATTAATCCAATTATCCAAAGCTTGTACCCAATACTCAAATCACTTGTCACAGGATAAAATTTCTATACTTTTCATTTTTTACAAACAATTATTTTGCACTTTATTAAATTCTTTTCTTGGTACATTGCAGGTATACAACACAATTACATTTCTCATTGGGAATTGTACCTTTACATGATGCATCTTGGTTCTTATTTTTTCCCCATTCCTAGCCCTCCCTTCACCCCCTCAACCCTTCCCTATTTACAAAGACTTTATTTCCATTTTTTCCATTTCTCAGCATTTTTCCTTTCCCTTCTTTCCTTTCCCCTGCCCCTCCCACTACTCCTACCCCTTTGGACCTTTTCTTCCTATTTTACATTATTGATTATTCATTCTAATCATTGGTACATTTTAGGTATACAATATAATGACATTCATCATTGGAAATTTGCACCTTTACATATTCTCTCTTGGTTCTTATTTTTCACCCTTGCCCAGCCCTCCCTTCAACCCCTCCAGTCCTCCCTATTTACAAAGATTTTGTTCCTATTTTTCCATTTTCTCATATTAATCCCGTTCCCTTCTATCCTTTCCCCTAGCCCTCCCACTTGCTTCCCCTTTGCCCGTTTTCTTCCTATTTCACATGATCTATTATACATTGAGTCCTTATTTACACTTTCAGTTTCTCACACTAGAGAAACTATTCGGTATTTATACATGTGTGTCCTATTTATTTCACTTAAAAGTATGGCCTCAATGTGCATCCACTTAGCTATAAATATCTCTAATTTCTCATTTTTTATGGCTGAGTAGTACTCCATTTTATTAAAAAACCACATCTTCTTTATCCAGTCTCCACTTGATGGGCATTTGGGCTGTTTCCAAGTTTTAGCTATCACAAACTGTGCTGCTATGAACATGGGCACACATATATCACTGTGGTATTTTAATTCTTTGGGGAAGATCCCCAGCAGTGGAATAGCGGGGTCAAATGGGACTTCCAGTCCTAGTTCTTTGAGGTATCTCCATACTGATTTCCACAGTGCTTGCACCAGTCTACACTCCCACCAACAGTGGAGCAGGGTTCCTCTTTCCCCACAGCCCCGCCAGCATTTGTTATTGGTTGATTTCATGATAGCAGCCATTCTTTCTGGAGTGAGGTGGAATCTCAGTGTTGTTTTTAATTTGCATTTCTCAAATGACCAGTGATGGTGAACATTTTTTCATGTGTTTATTTGCTATTTCTACTTCTTTGTCTGAGAAATGTCTGTTCATTTCAGATGCCCATTTTTGGATTGGGTCTTTAAATTTGGGAGGTCTGATCTTTTTAAGTTCTTTATAGATTTGAGATAGTAGACCTTTGTCTGAGGAAGAGCAGTTGAAGATTTTTTCCCACATTGTGGGTTGTCTCTTCACACTGCTGGTGGTTTCTCTTGCTGTGCAGAAGCCTTTTAATAAGAAAAGATCCCATTTGTTGATTGTTTGTGCTAGTTCACAGGCAACTGAGGTTTTGTTCATAAAATCTTTTCCTACACCATTGTCTTCAAGGGTTCTACCTAACCTCTGTTCCAACTGGTTCAGAGTTTCTATTTTAATATTTAGATTTTTAATCCATTTTGATTTTAGTTTAGTGCATGGTGAGAGATACAGGTCTAGTTTTAATCTTTGGCAAGTCGAAACCCAATTTTTCCAGCACCATTTATTAAAGAGGCTATCTTTCCTCCAGTGAGGGTGTTTGGCTCCTTTATCAAAGATGAGATGACTGAGTGTGTCTGGCGTGGATTCTGCTTCTTCTAATCTGTTCCACTGGTCCTCAGGTCTGTTTCTTTGCCAGTACCATGCTGTTTTTATCACAGTAGCTTTGGAGTAGAGTTGCAGGTTGAGGATTGTGATACCCCCTGCCATGTCTCTGTTACCTAGAATTGCTTTTGCTATTCTGGTTCTCTTTTTGTTCCAAATGAATTTTTGGATTGTTTTCTTAAGGTCCATGAAGTATGCTGCTGGGATCTCAATTGGAATTGCATTAAATCTATATAGCAGTTTTGGAAGTATGGCCATTTTCACTATATTAATCCTTCCTACCCAGGAGCAGGGGATGTCTGTCCATTTTCTGATATCATCTTCAATCTCTCTTTTCAGAGTGCCATAGTTTTCAGAGAAGAGGTCTTTGATTTCTTTCGTTAGGTTGATTCCTAGGTATTTCAGTTTTTTGGATGCTATTGTGAAAGGAATTATTTGCCCTATTTCTGTCTCAGTGAGTCTGTCATTTGTGTAGAGGAAAGCTATTGATTTTTGTGTGTTGACCTTGTAATCAGCTACTTGACTGAATTTGGTTATTAAGTCTAGAAGACTTTTGGTGGAGTTCTTGGGGTCTTCTATATAGAGTATTATGTCATCTGCAAATAATGACAATTTGACTTCTTCATTTCCTATCTTTATTCCTTTTATTTCTTTCTCTTGTCTAATTGCCAAGACAATTAGACAAGAGAAAGATTATTAGACAATTAGATTATCTCTGGCTAATGTTTCCAGAACTATATTAAACAGGAGTGGTGATACTGGACATCCTGGTCCTGTTCCTGATTTTAGTGTGAAGGATTTCAGTTTTGGACCATTTAGCATGATATTGGCTGTTGGTTTTTCATAGATGGCTTCTATCAGTTTGAGGTAGAGACCATCTATTCCAATTTTTTGTAGGGTTTTCATCATAAATGCAGGTTGGATTTTGTCAAATGCTTTTTCTGCATCTATGGAGATAATCATATGGTTTTTGTCCTTGGCTCTATTGATATAGTGTATTACATTGATTGATTTGCATATGTTGAACCATCCCTGCATCCGTGGGATGAATCCCACTTGATCAGGGTGTATGATCTTCTTGATGATCTTCTGCATTCTGTTTGCCATTATCTTATTAAGGATTTTTGCATCTATGTTCATTAGTGAGATTGGCCTATAGGTCTCCTTTTCGGTTGGGTCTTTCTCTCCTTTGGGGATCAAGGTGATGCTTGCTTCCAGGAATGAATTTGGGAGTATGGCTTCCCTTTCAATTTCATTGAAGAGTTTAAACAGTAGTGGCAGTAGTTCCTCTCTAAATGTCTTGTAGAATTCAGAAGTGAAGCCATCAGGGCCCAGGCTTTTCTTAGTTGATAAGTTTTTAATTACATTTTCAATTTCATTGGTTGATACTGCATTGTTCAGAATTTTTAGGTCTTCTTCATTTAACTTTGGTAATTCATATGTATCTAGGAATCTGTCCATTTCTTCTGTGTTGTCCATCGTATTGGCGTATAGGTTCTGGAAGTAGGTATTGATGATCCTCTGGATTTCTGCTGGGTCTGTTGTCATTTCACCCTTTTCATTCCTAATTGAATGGATTTGGGCCTTTTCTTTCCTTTTTCTGATAAGGTCGGCTAAGGGTTTGTCAATTTTGTTGATTCTTTCGAAGAATCACCTCTTGGCTTCATTGATTTTTTGTATCGTTCTCTTAGTCTCCATTGCATTGATTTCTCCTCTGATCTTTATAATTTCCCCCCGTGTATGAGCTCTGAGATTGTCCTGTTCTTTTTCTAGAAGCCTGAGGTTCAGCATCAGGTTTTTCAATTGGGCTCATTCTGTTTTCCTAATATGCGTATTCGCTGCTATGAATTTCCCTTGTAAGACTGTTTTCATTGTGTCCCATAGATTCCGATATGTTGTACTGTCATTGTCATTTAATTGAAGGAATTGTCTGATTTCTTCTTTAATTTCCTCTGTGACCCATTGGTTATTCAAAAGTGTGTCGTTCAATTTCCAAGTGTTTATGAAATTTTTTGAGTTTCTTTTGCTATGGATCTCCAATTTCATTGCACTACGATCTGATAATATACAGGGGATAACTTCAATTCCTTTGGACTTACTTAAACATGTTCTATGTGTGAGTATGTGGTCTATTTTGGAGAATGACCCATGTGCAGCTGAGAAGAATGTGTAGTCTGATTTTGTGGGGTGGAAGACTCTGTAAACATCTGTTAAGCTCATTTGTTCAAGAGTTCGATTGAGTTCTAGTATTTCATTACTTATTTTTTGTCTAGTTGATCTATCTATTTGTGACAGTGGGGTGTTGAAGTCCCCCACCACAATTGTATTAGTGCATATATGACTTTTCATGTCTGTTAGTATTTGTTTTATATAGTTGGGTGCACTAGTGTTTCACGCACAGATATTTATGATTGTCATCTCTTCCTCTTGGATTCTTCCCTTTACAAGGATGTAGTGTCCTTCTTTTTCTCTCTTAATCAGTGTTGGCTTGAAATCTACTTGATCTGCAAAGAGGATAGCTACTCCTGCTTTTTTTCAGGTTCCCGTTGCACGGAGTATTGTTTTCCACCCTTTAACTTTCAGTCTATGAGTTTCCTTTTGAATTAAGTGTGTTTCTTGTAGGCAGCATATTGTTGGATTTTGCTTCTTGACCCACTCTGCCAGTCTATTTCTTTTGATTGGTGAATTGAGACCATTAATGTTGATGGTCATAACTGAAATGTATTGACTTGTCATTGCCATGACTTTTTCTTTTTGTTGGGTTCTCCCCCTTTACATTTAATTTCTTGTCATGCCAGGTGGGTTCATTCTGCTTTGCTTCCTGGGGTTGTGATCCTCAATGTCTGTTCCTAGGCTATTGTGTAAAATTCTTTGGAGTGCTGGGTTGGTATTCACAAAGTTCCTAAGGTGCTCTTTGTCATGAAAGTATCTTATTTCTCCATCAATTTTGAAAGATAGTTTTGCAGGGCACATCAATCTGGGCTGGAGGCTGTTTTCTTTTAGAGCTTGGAATATGTCACTCCAAGCTCTTCTTGCCTTGATGGTTTGTGTTGAGAAGTCTGCTGTGATTCTGATGGGCTGTCCTTTGTATGTGATTTGTTTCTTTGCTCTGACTGCTTGGAGAACTTTGTTCTTCTGTTGAGTTTCTGGAATCTTAACAATTATATGCCTATGTGTAGATTTTTTTTTGATCAAGGCTCTTTGGGGTCCTATATGCCTCACTTATCTGTATGTCAAGCTCTTTTCCCCTGCTTGGGAAGTTTTCTGCCAATATTTCTGTGAAGAGACTTTTTATGTCATCTGCACTCTCTCCTGTTTCTTCATTGACTCCAATCAGTCTTATGCTATTCTTCTTTGCATCATCTAGCAGCTGCTGGATTGATTTCTCATGTTCCCTTATAATTTTGAAGCAATTTTTCTTTTCCTGGTCACTAATTGCAATCTTATCTTCTATATCTGAAATTCTGTCCTCACATTGGCTCATTCTGCTGTGTAGACTTTCAATGGAGTTTTTCATGTCCTGGAAATCTATTTGCATCTGTTTTATGGATTCCATTTGTTTCCTATGTTGGGATTCCATCATGTTCCACAGCGTCTCTCTAGATTTATTAATCATGTCTTGCACTAGGGGCACAATTTCTCCTGTTATCTGAGAAATTATTTCTGATTTCATTTTTTCCAGATCCCCTTTTGTTGCCAGTTCAGTGGGTCCAGGTGGTTGAGTGTCAGAGTGTTCCATCTCAATTTCTTTTGAGGTTGCTGTAAGTGATCTGGAAGTCTGGTTTTGAGACTTATTTACGTGTTTTCTCATTTCGATTCGGGGGGGGGGGCTGCTGTTGGCGCCTGCACAGATTACCTCCTCTGAGCTGGGAGAGGTGGGACAGGGCCCGGGAGCAGCGGTAGGCATGGTGGCCCAAAAGCCCTTTCCTGTGGGCTGGGAGCAGCGGGAGGGATGGTGGCCAGGAAGCCCCTTCCTCTGGTCCAGGAGCAGTGGGACGGCAGCTCAGAAGCCCCTACCTCTGGGCCAGGAGCAGCGGGACTCAGTACCATGGTCTGGTGGTCCAGTGTCCTCTGCATCTTTGTAGTGTGGAACCAGGTGGCTGTACAGAGGAGCGGGGGGGGGGGGGTGTCCAGTGGATTGTTGCCGGGGCGCGGGCTGATTTGGCGTGTTCCGTGACCTTTTACAAACAATTTAACAAACACAGAATCTTTTATGAAAGTGAGGGTTATGTGCTCTATAAACAAGGAATAACAAGGAATAATCTTGTTATTTGGGGTTCAAATAACAAACACTAGTAATACCTACCTGTGAGGTGGAAACCTCCATATGGCAGTAATAGTAGGATTGATGCAAAGCCAAGATCCTTTCTGCTCTGTCCTAGAATTGTTTGGGCTCTTCAGGTGTCTGAAGGGCAAGTCCAATCCAAGAGATACCACTACCAGGCAAACTAAAGTTGAGGGAGGCTGGCTGGATAATCTCTTTATTAACTAGCACATAATTGTACATATTTATGGGGACAGTATGATATTTTCATACATACTGTTTACAATGTGGAATGAATAAATCAGAATAATTAGCATATCCATCATCTCAAACATTTACTGTTTCTTTGTGTTGGGAACATTCAAAATCCTTTCTTCTAGCTATACAATATACAACAAATTATTACCAACCACAGTCACTCTGCTATGTTATACAACTCTGGCACTTAATCCTCCTATCTGTATTTTCACACAGATTAACCAACCCTTCTCTAGCCACCCTCCTTCCCGCCCCTAGTGACCACCTCATGGGGTGTTCTTAAGAAATCATTTCCCAGGTGCACAGAAGCTGGGTGAGGTTTCTGGCTCTCATATGCACCACAGGGACTGAGCTGGGCACTTCTTCAGGGCTGGACTGTCCACTCCCAGCATTTAAGGTCAGTAAATAGTCTTCCTGCCAGGCCAGCCAGGACACCTAGAATCAGGCTTTATGTCATCCCTTTACTCAGCTACATCCACCAGGACCAAGCCCTCTCAGATGACGCCACTGGGAAGGTTTTGTGTGTTCTTACAGGTACGAGGATATGGAAATTCAACTAAGAAGACAGCCTGGTGGGAAGGGAACTGCAACTTGCATTGGGAAAACTGTCCCAAAAGTTGGGAGGCCTCAGTTCTTTCTAGCTGCTCCCATGAATGCCAAAGAGAATTCTCATCAGGGCAAGGCAGGACATTCCCTCCCTATTCCACTGAACTCCCTGCTCCAGAGACATAGAGCCAGGCACTGCCCTCTTAGTAATCACTTCTTTTTTTATTTTAGTAATAACTTCTTTAGGTTCACACAAATAGCCCCTTCCAAGGAAGCAATCGACCCCAGGGAGGCTGGTTAAGGATTGGTCCCAGCAGCTCAGCTATTCCTATCCCCAAACCACAGCACCTATTCATTCACAAATACAACCAAAGAACAGCATGCAAGCTAGTCTTTTCAAAACACAAGAAAAATGTTCTTCAAAATTATTTTCTGTTCTTGCCTGAGCGTGAAGCAGCTGGCAACTTCTTCCTAAAGGAAGGGGGAAGGGTGGGAAGACAGAAATGTAATCTCAGGCCAGAAACTTCTATCCGGCAGGGGCAGCCCACTGCACTCCACGGACCCCCTGCTGCCCCACCCAGCCATGTGGACCCAGTGCTGCGCACTGAATTGTCAAGTCTCATAGGCCACAGCTCTGCTCAAGACATTTTACTGAACGCTATTTTGACTCCTGAGCAATCTTTAAAACGGCTTTGTGGTCCAGACTGCCAAAGCTGTTCTCCACATTCTTTGCAATTTAATGTAGGTCTCATCTCAAAAAGGAGAGTGAATCATCGTTCTAAATTCCGCTTTATGTTTCTCTTATTGAGAGAAAAGATCTTCGGCACAGCACCCTAGTTTTTCTTTTCCTCATGTAGTGAGTTCCTTTATTGAAAGAGAAAGTTTGCCCTCTCTATCCCAGGGGTTTTTATCCCTCTGGAGCTGTGGAGCAAACGATGTTAGTACTCTTAACTTGAAGAAGTTGGAGCGTGTTATATCTGGCTTTCTACATTACTCTTTGCTTTCGGAACTTCAGAGTAAATCACAACTCATATGGTCGTCTTATTTGACGTCAATTCCTTATTCCCACTGGCATTTTTTCAAGTTGCAAAGCTTAAGACAGAAAATCAAAGGCTTTCATAGCTTTCTAACACAGCACTCTGTGTCATCTGATTATTTTCTTTTCTCTTTCTCTCTCTCTGAGACAATGTATTCCCTTTGAGCTGCCTCCTTTGATGAACCCTCTGATGTGAAATCCGCCTTCAGGCCCCTTTCCCAAGATGGAGCTCACTCACAATTCCTCTCCTCAGTTACTTTTCACCCAGGACCAAACTTCCTTGTGCCCATTTTCCTTCTCCAGAAAAACCACACAGAACTCCAGGATTTTTCTATTTTGTCAAAGAGAAACTAAACTGAAAACAACAGTAATATCAAAATATTTTATATCATTCTTGGAGTATCTGGCTATTGGTTATAAAATTCAATTCTGCCTTCAGCTCAGTTTGTGTGTTCTCCCTCCAGACTGGAGCGATTTAACCTTTAGCAACTTTCAATTGCAGATCAACTATAATTCTTTTGGAATAATCAACAAGAGGCTGCAACAACAAGAACGCATACATAATCAAAGAGAAATCTCTAGATTTTTGCTCTACCTAAAGGGCAAAGATGGACATGTGATTAATGATGGAGAGGGTGAGTCCAGCAGCTTCTAATCCTTTCTGGATCAAGCTACACACAACTAAAGAAATCAATGATGAAGTCCACATGGTTGTGCCAACTTTTTTGCCATCAGGACACACACTGGCAGCATGTGACCCTTTCAGTCATTTATGGATAAGTTATGGAATACACTCCAGTCACATGTGAGCTGCTAGGCACTGGAGAGCCCCTCGAGTATGAGACTTTATATGGTACAGTGGTTAGGAAGATGAATGTAGAGTTAGACTGCCCGGGTCCAAATAACAACTCTACCATTTACTTTCTGCTATATGCTCCATGCAGCCCACTCTCTGCCTTGGTGCTCAGCTGTGTCACTCACATCACAGGCTTTGGGAGACTTGAAGTTCTTCCAAGGTCTGCCACTGAAGGGTCCTTCTGGAGTACAGAGGGGCAGACGGGGCCAGGGTGCTAACTCCCTTGGCTCCTTTTCTACAAGGCTTCCGTGGCCTGGCAGTGTCCCTGGGGACCACTGCTCCATACCCCATGCAAGGCACGACTGGCTTCACACTACACTCTCTCCAGTGCCCTGCCGCCTGCTCCCTCCACTCACCCATTCAGGCCAAGGGGTGGTAAGAGCTGTCCTGCTCCTTACTCCACCAGTGCCTTCTCTACATCCATCTTCCGTAACTAAACCTATGTTTATGTGTCACCCAGACTCTGTTCCCTAACTGCCAGGCAGTGCGCCACTGGGCTCAGTCTGACCTAGCCTCTCTAAACCTCTGCATGTAAAATGGAAGTCATAATAGCACTTTACCTACTAGACTTGCAAGGATTAAATGAATTGTTTATATGTGTGAGATACTTGGAACAGGGCCTGCCATGTAATAAGCACAATTCTTTTATTTTTATTTTTATCATCATCACCACCGTGATCATTATCATCAGGCAGACAGAGTAAACAGGTGGCACCCACTTTCCCCTAGCAGTTGACCATCTGGGTTTTAGCATGCTGAGCTGTTGATTGTGAAGAACTATTTTTTAAAGTAAAGACTCAGGAATCTGACAATTTCTATAGAAAGTAGCCTAAGGGAATTCCAGGAGTGACTTAACTGGGCAGTTAAGATAGAGAGTCACTCCCAGAATCCCAGAGAAGTTTTATATTCAGTTGCTTGCTCTGCTTTTTCTCAAAGCACTTTTGATGTATCTTATCCTACATTCATAGACTATTTAGAGCTAAAAAGGACTCTTTTTTTTTTTTCTAAAAAGGACTCTTAACTAGAAACATAACCCTTAATTTAGCAATTTATTTAGGAAAAAAACCTGACTTAACCAAAATAAATGCTCAGGCCACTTACATGTGAACCCTGCATAAGAAAAATCAGTGGGAAAAAAATACTGAAGCTTGCTTCAGTCTTGCTCAAGGGACTCTCATCTAACTCTTCGCAGAGATTTATTTCTAACCAATGTTTGCAAAGTACAAGAAAGAATATGACTGTGTTCTCTCTCTCTAGAGAAGGGAAATGGATCTTAACTTTTAAAAACAGAGAAGGAAGAAAAAAGAAAAGGAAGAAAGATAGCAAAGAGAAAACAGAAGTCCCCATTCATTCTGCAAACTGATTTATAATGTCCATTAGGTTCAGGGGAATATTAGCTCCTATGTGTCGAAAGCATTTGACAAAGATTTATACAGAGCTCTAAAAGTGTTAATAATGGGAGGGAAGGACACCTCAAAAGAAAGAGAAAAGTATAGGAGATTATGTGTGTCTGACTCAAAAGTCCGATTCCTTTGTAGGAAAGTAGAGCTAAGTCCATCCATTTAAAAACTAGAATCTTTGGGGAAAAAGAAACTAGGTCTTACCCCTAAAGGTTTCATTTCATCTCTTTGAGCTTCTATTTCCTGTAAAATGAGAGGGTTGAAGCAGATGGTCCCTATGGTTCCTTCTAGTACATTATTTCCAGAATCTAGTGAATTTTAAATTGGATATTACGGATATCAAAGAGACTCTTCTCAGTCTCAGATTCTATTACAAAGAAACAGATGAAGGCTACACCTCACTTGTGAAAGGATCAAAGTCACTTTCTGATTTCTTTCTTTCTTTTTTAACATCTCTGAGTGGATTTCTGATCCTTGAGTCCAAAAATTTATTTAAATTCATCCCATTGTTTCAAACTCCTGGTAAATGAATTTATTTAAAAGAAATTGATTTATGAGTAGAATACAAAAGGCCACTTCATTAATATGTCCAATTAGGAAAGCCACTTAGAAGACTGAATTGAAATTAGAAGGATGAAAAGACACTTCAAGCAATGTTAGAAAGAAAGCCATTGACTGGGAACAAAGCTTGCATCACAGATAAGAAGCCAAGTGCCAGTACTTGAAATTTATAAAAACTCCAAATCAGCAGGAGAATAACCATCCAACAGAAAAATAGGCAACAGATTACAAACAGTTTATAGGAAAGAAATGTCCAGCAAAGATTAAAAGATGCTCAGCCACACTAATAATCAAGAAAATGCATTAAAACAACAAATACCCTTTTGGCAAAAAATGTAAATGACTGACAATATGGAGGGCTGGTGGAGATGTGTAGACCCAGGGACTCTCAAACACTGCTTATAGGAGTATAAAAAAAGATAACTATTTTGGAGACAAGATATAATAAAGTTGAAGACAGGCATAACTTAAAGTCTAGTAATTATACTTCTAAATCCATAGCCTGGTGAACCACTATTGTAATGGTTTAAGGAGAGAGCTTGTGTTTATAATAGTAAAAAGTAGGTAAAATCCAAATGATTAACTGCTGAAAAAATAAATGTGTATAATCCTTCAGTGGTATACTGTGTAGTATTTAAAGTGTAATTTTTGAGCCACAGGTACCAATACAAATTTGTAAACATCTAGTTACATATATTTATAATATTTTATTTATCTAATACTACAAAAATATGCAAAAACACCCACTGTGGGACATTTACTTATAGATAAATAGAAAGGAAGTTGATTTATAGTTGTGGAGAGCAATGTGGATGAAGTTGATATGTTCCTATCAAGGGAATGGAAGTATCTGATGAGAGAAACAGGAAATTTTAATAATATAAGGTTCACAAGGCTCAGGGAAAGATTTCTGTGATGTTTTGTGTATGTTTTTAAATGAAAAAAGAGGCTTAGGGATGGAGTAAGGAAAGTACAAGATGACCCTGATGGGCCAGGGATTTAGCTCAGTGGTTCCGGCGCCTGCCTCACAAGCGCAAGGTCCCAAGTTCGATCCCCGGTACCAAAAAAAAAAAAAAAGATGACCCTGAAATTTCTGTGGCTCTAGGGAGTAAGAAAATACTCAAAAAAAGTATGAGGCATGTAGAAAGTACACAGGAGACATCTTGAAGGAATGACCAACGTTAAACATCTTAGAAGATCTTGAATGACAAAATAACAATAGTAATGGATTATAGCTAATAAAATAAAGCAAACTTCATGAGTCCATGTTGATATGGATGAGTAATTGACATGTAAATGAATAACAAAGCATAATGGAAATTTAAACAACATCCACCCTTGACAAATACCAAAGTAATGACTATTGCACCAAGCATCAACAATGGATACTAATATTCACAGGTAAAGACATGATTAGAAAATGAATATTTGCATATTCCCAAAGTATTTGTGTATGACAACTTACTAATATTCATAACAAAGAGAAAAGAGGAACTTCACAGTAGAGAAATGCAGAAACACTTCCTTACCCAAGGGGTCAAAGTGATCCAATATGGACCATACTTACCAGTAATGGACTTTATTAACTTGGAGGACTTCCTGAAAAGGGCACAGAATCACTTTTGTAGTATTGTTAAAAATGTATGGCTTCAATATAAGAATAAGGAAACATCAAATAAATTCACATTAGGAGACAGTCTACAAAATTAATGTTACACTTTTCAAAAGTATCCTGTCATGGAGCACAGAGGAGGTGAGCCACTCTCAGTGTGCAGGAGGAAGTTTCTGGGCCACCGTACCACCACCACCCCCAGCACAAAGGAGTGAGCCGCGGCACAGGTACCAACAGCAAAGCCCCCCAATTGAAATAAGAAGACACATAAACAAGTTTAAAAACCAGACTTCCAGATCACCTAAAGGAACCCCAAAGGGAAAAGAAATGGAACACTCTGATACTCAACCACCTGGACTCCCTGAACTGGCAACAAAAGAGAATCTGGGAAAAATGAAATCAAAAATAATTTCTCACAAAACAGCAGAGATTGTACCCATAGTGCAAGACATGATTAATAAATCTAGAGAGGATACAGATTAAAAAAAAATAGAGGAGCTGAGGAACATGATGGAATCCCAACATAGGAAACAAATGGAATCCTTAAAACAGATGAAAACAGATTCCCAGGAGATTAAAAACCCCATTGAAAGTTTACATAGCAGAATGAGCCAATGTGAAGACAGAATCTCAGATATAGAAGATAAGATTGCAATTAGAGAACAGGAAAAAAGAAATTGCTTTAAAATTGTAAGGGACCATGAGAAGTCAATCCAACAGCTTCTAGAAGATATAAAGAAGAATAACATAAGACTGATTGGAATCAACAAAGAAACAGGAGAGAGTGCAGATGACATAAAAAACTGTTCACAGAAGTGATGGCAGAAAACTTCCCAAGCAGGGGAAAAGAACTTGACCTACACATAAATGAGGCATATAGGACTCCAACTAGCCATGATTAAAAAAAACATAGGCATATAATATGTGCCTACACATAAGTATAGAATAAGTTAAGATTCCAGAAACCCAAAAGAAGAATAAAATTCTACAAGCAGTTAGAGAACAGAAACAAATCACTTACAAAGGAAAGCCCATCAGAATCACAACAGACTTCTCAATGCAAACCCTCAAGGCAAGAAGAGCTTGGAGTGACATATTTCAAGCCCTAAAGGAAAACAACCTCCAACCCAGACTGATGTACCCTGCAAAACTATCTTTCAAAATTGATGGAGAAATAAGATACTTTCATGACAAAGAGCACCTTAGGAACTTCATGAATACCAAACCAGCACTCCAAAAAATATTAGACAATATTCTAGGAAAAAACAATGACGATCAAAACCCCAGGAAGCCCAACAGAATGAATCCATTGGGTGCGACAAGAAGTTAAATGCAAAGGGGGAGAATCCAACAAAAAGAAAAGCTCATGACAATGGTAAGTCAATATATATCAGTTATAACCATCAATGTTAATGATCTTAATTCACCAATAAAAAGAAATAGACTGGCAGAATGGGTCAAGAAGCAAAATCCAACAATATACTGCATACAAGAAACACATTTAATTCAAAAAGAAACTCATAGACTAAAAATTAAAGGGTGGAAAACAATACTCCATGCGACAGGAACCCGAAAAAAAGCAGGAGTAGCTATCCTCTTTGCAGATCAAGCGGATTTCATATCAAAATCTAAAACACTTCTGGTCCCAAGAATTTCAAATAAACGATAGTCAACTTGTATGTACAAAACTATTGTGAACATGTGTTTTCATTCCTCTTAAGTAAAAACTTAAGAACAGAAGTGTTGGTTCTTAGCAGTAATACAAGAAATTTCTATATCTTTTTCCAAAATGGTTTTGTCATTTTACATTCACATACATTAGCACTGTTAGTTCTAACTGGTTCACACCTAAGTTGACATTTGTTGTTTTACAACTTTTAACTTCATCTCTCTAATGAGTGTATAATACAATCTTGTGATTGTACTGATTAGTAATTTCTGATTCTAGTGTTGCACACCTTTCCTTGTGCTGTACTGGCTATTTATCATCTTCTTGTGTCTACTTTTTAATTGGGTTGTCTATTAATGAGCTGTAAGAACTCTTTATATATTTTGGTCTTAGGTTATATGTATTATAACTATGGTCTTTTTAAGGACTACTTTTCATTTTCTTTTTCCTTTTTTTTGGTACCAAGGATCGAACTCGGGTCCTTGTGCTTGCGAGGCAGGCAGCAGAACCACTGAACTAAATCCCTGCCCCTTACTTTTCATTTTCTTAATGATGACATTTAAAGTTCTAAATTTTGATGGAATCTCATTTATCAATTTCTTTCTTTTATACATCACGTTTATTGTATCCTAGGAAATTCTTGCCTACCCTAAATTCATGAACATTTTCCCTTATAATTTCTTCTTAAAGTTTTGTAGTTTCAGTCTTTCATATCTAGATTCATAGATCCTTTCAAGTTTATTTTTATGTGTGGAAATAAAAGGTTGAGGTTAATTTTTTACATACGGATACCAGGTGTTCTAGTACCATTTGCTTAAAATGCTATCTTTTCCTCTGCTCTTGAATTGAGTTTATGTTCTATAAAATGTTAATGTTAAATAATCTTTCAAAAATCAGTGGACCATATATGTGTGGTTCTATTTCTAGATTCTCTGTTTTATTCCAATGATCTATATGTCTTTCCTTACACCAACACTGCCTTGATTACTGTAGCTTTAGAGGAGGTCTTAAAATTAGGAAATAAATGTCTTCCAACACTGTTTTTTTGTTTGTTTTTTACTTTTCTAGGTCCTTCATACTCCTACATAACTTTTAAATTTCAATATCCAATTCTTCATTTATAGCAAGTATACAGAGACCTGAATTTTTATATATACCTTGTGTTTTCTAATCCTAATAAATTCAAATACAAGTTCTAGGGGCTCCTGGAGACGTCTTAGAATTTTCTCTGTAGATGATCATTTCATCTACATATACAGATTTTACTTCTACCTTGCCAATCCTATGATAATGGTGTCTTTTTATTGCCAGACTATTTTGGTTTGGGCCTATGTTTCAAAGTTTAATGGACAGATGAAGAGTAAGCATATCTGCCCTTGTTCTCCACCTTAGGGAGAAAGCATTGTATCTTTTCCATTCATATAAGGCATTTTTGCTGGAAATATGGAGTACATGGCTTATCTGTTGAGAAGGTTCTGTTCTACTTCTAGTCTCCTGATAGCTTTTACCATGAACAACTGTAGAATTTAGTCCAATACTTCTTCTGCAACTACTGAGAGGATCATGTGGCTTTTTCCTTTCCTCTGTTTAAATGATGACTTTTGGGGGTGGATCTTCCAATGCTGAACCAACACTGCCATCCCTATAATAAAACCACTTTCTACATCCTGCCAGATCTGACTTTCAAAAGTTTGTTTTGTTAAACAAATTTCTATCTATGTTCATACTTTTTTCTTCTATTATCTTTATCCAGTTTTAGGATTAGCACAATGTTCATTTCCTAAAATGAAGGGAGAAGTGTTTCTTCTTTTTTCTGCTTTAAATGTTTGATATAATTTATCAGTTAAAATGTATATGAGCCTGCTGTTGTCATATAGGTAGGTTTCAAACTAGGAATATACTTTCTTTAATAGGTGCTATTCAAATTTTATATTTCCTCAAGAGTCAGTTTCATTAATTTGTCTTCCAAGGTACTTCTTAGAAGTTGTCAAATTTATTTCAAAAAAGATTTTTGTAATATGCTTTCTGTATCCTTTTAAATTCTATAAAATCTGTGGTAATGTCCTCTAAATTTTGATATTGTAATTTTAAAATGTATAATTGATATTGTGCAATAGGAAGAAAAGGTCTAAAGGAGTAGGGGAAGTGGGAGGGGCAGGGGAAAGGAAAGAAGGGAAAAGAAAAAATATGAGAAAAGGAAAAAAATGGAAACAAAGTCTTTGCAAACAGGAAAGGATGGAGGGGGTGAAGGGAGGGCAAGGGAAGAGGAAAAAATAAAAACCGAGATACATTACATAAAGGTACAAGATCCCAATGATGAATGTAACTGTATTTTATATCTAAAATGTACCAATAAACTTAATGGGGAAAAAAAGATAAGAAAAAAAAAGTATCCTGTCATAGAAGACGAGGAAGACTGCAGAACGGTCCCAGAAGTAATGTGGGAACTTGGACCAGAAAAAGGGCATTAGTAGGACAACTGGTGACACTTGAATAAGGTTTATAGGTTAGTTAAAAGCATTTTATTTACATTAATTTCCTGATTCTGTTAATTGGGCTGTTTTTATGTAAGGTGCTGATGTCTGAGGAAGCTGGGTGAAGGGTATTTGTAGATTCTATTATCTTACAACTATTTAAGTCTAACATTATATCAAAATGTTCTACAAACAGCTGAAGTAAACATAACAAAAGTGGCTAAGCATACAATGATAGGGAAGCATCTGTTATCTTTACTTCTCCATGTATCTAAAATATTTCATAATAAGAAAAAAATGAAGGATATGTAAATTTAAAAACAAATAATAAGGAATTTGATAATTAAAGAAACATTGTTATTAAATAGCCGTTTTTAAACAATTAGTTACTGTGGAGATGAAGGTCCAGGCTCCCTGGTCAGGAGCCTTGATAGAAGACTGGAAATACAACCTCTGGTATACTGAATAGTCCTAATCTTCTGACTCTCTTGAGCTTCACGTTGATTTCTTTTGTGGTTCATGCTAATTTCACTCAGACTGATATTACTCTAATATTTTTTCTGATTTGCTTTCCACCTAATTCCTCACCAGTGTAAAGACTTGGAGTTTAATTTATTATTCAACTTTAGAAATAATTATCAATTTATATGGAAAAGTGTCTGAAAAGAAATAGGAAAATCAAGTATACAAATGAGCTCTAAAAAGATGATGAGTGTGATTTTGAAATATTGAATTTTAGTGACTTGGTAATGCACTTCATGTGGAAATACCGTGCCAGCTGCTAGAAAGGCAGGTCTGAGATTTGAGGATACAACCGTGTTTCCCCAGACCTATCCAGAAAAAAGCATTGAGGCTCATTTTCAGGGAGATTCTCTTCTAAAATCATGCTACAACTTGTTTTCTGGGTAGGTCTTACTTTTGGGGAGATGGGGAATTAGGCTATGACTTGGGTATTTGGTGATTATCCAGAGAAAAATGTAAGACCTGATGAAACCATCATGATTTGAGGACAGAACCTCAAAGAAAAACTAATTTCAAGGAGCAAGGAAAAAAAGGTAATCAGTCTTTATTGGGAAGATAGTAATGGAAACAGAATTATACTTTATTCCTCACAGTGTTAAATGTAAGAAATTCAAAACAGATTGAGACCACAATGTTTTTTGTTTGTTTGTTTGTTTGTTTGTTTTTGGTACCCAGGATGGAACTCAGGCCCTTCCGCTTGCAAGGCAGGCAGTGGAACCACTGAGCTAAATCCCCGGCCCCGAGACCATAATGTTGAGTGAAATAAATCAGACACATAAGCTTAAACATCACATGATTTCTCTTACATGAGAAACCCAAAATATAAATAAAGAACAAAATAAAAGACAGATGATAGGAAGTAGGGAGACAGATCCTTCTCAAATGGGAAGGAGGTCAGAGAGGGAAGAAGTGGGGAGGAAGGGGAAGGAAAGGGGATGAAAAGGAATTAAGACACATGAGGAATGTAATCATTATGAACTGTAAACATGTACTAATACAAAACAAAAAAGAGAGAAAGATGAGAGCAGAGTAAACCCTAAGCAGATTTAGGCATTAGATTTAGCCTAAGTAGATGTAGCCACTCAGATTCAGCAGGGTGGTGTTGAAGGGCTGGAACTATGAGAAGCTGAGGGCACAATGAGTGAGCATCGAATGGGGAGGAGCACGTATTCAGTGAATAAGAGGAAAGAATGGGTGTGTGGAAGCCTTGAGGGAATAGCTGCAGTCAGAGAAGAGTTTTAAAGAAAGAAGCATAAGCACCCTTGTAGAAGAGGAGCTGGTAGAGAAAAAGAAAAATTAAACTGTGGAGAAATTGAGCAAAGCCAGGGAGGACATGGTAGAGAAAAAGAAAAATTAAACTGTAGAGAAATGGAGCAAAGCCAGGGAGGACATGAAAATGCAGGGAAGAGGTGAAGGAAGTGTCCACCACTATGAAGAGGCAAGAGTGAAAGAAAGACTAGGAGTGAAGAGTAGGACATAAAGAAGAGAGGGTGAGGACTCCTTGGACTAGAGTAGAACCTCCGAGGTCAGTGCCGAAGTCAGATGCTGAATAAGGCGTTTTAGGGAGCAGGTGAGGACAGGAGATAAGCTGGGGGCGGGACTGTGGTTTGACACAGGGTAGATGTAATTCCCCGGCCACGCGATTTTCTCAAGTGATTGGTGAGCAGCCCTCAGCAATCTATTCATATAGCATTTAATATGGTGCTTTTCCATTTGTGTTGTAACTTTACTCCAATAAGCCTGAGACATAACTGGAATGGATAGTCCTAATCCAATTTCATAGATGAGGACATCAAAGTTCAGGGGTTAGGTGCCTACCAGGATCATGCAGCCATAAAATTAAAATTAGAACTCTTTTCTCTTCCTTACACTTTGTTAACACTAAGCCCTTTGGGAAAGTTTGTTACTTTATCTGCAGCCAAAGCAATTTTTTTAAAAGCACTCAAGAAAAGCTGGCAATGTGCACACTGTCAACAGAATCATGCCTAATAATCTTATTAGTTGAACAAGATCCTTCATTAAATTTGTTATATTGTTAGATAGGGGATGGTAACAGATGGCAGATATTGAAAGCAGCTCCTTACAGCTAAAAGCTGTTGGCAAGAGCATTTAGAAAATACGGTGATGGATGACACCATATTCCATTTGAGGAAGACAGTTGAGTCTAATACGGTCACCCAAGGGTCAAGCTCAGGCTTGGTCCTATTTAACATCTCACATTGTGATTCCTCCAGTAGGTATAACAAAATGCTAATGGAATCTGAAGACAATTATAACTGTTGGGTGAGAAAAAGACTCATGAGGCAGGGGACAGGAACTAGACATGATCTGAAGAAAAGAAGGTATGGTATTGTATAAGGTTTAAAGTGGGAAGAGATTTTTCATTTAAAGGAAATGCAAACATACTGCAGTAAGAAAGAGCCCCTACACTCTTGGAAGAGGACCAGAAGATGACCAGGATAAAGGTAACAAATGACAATGCAGACAGAACAAGAACTTGTCACCCAAAAGCTCTGGCTGAGTCTCAAGAGAAAAAATTGCAACTGATATGCTATCGTGTGCTTAATAAAAAGGGGGGAAGGGATACATTTATGTGTGTGCATGTATAAAACTCATATATGCATGCATACACAGACTATCTTAGAAAAAATAGTGAAGAAAATAATAACTTTGGTTACCTCCTGTGAAATCAACTGGTAGCACACAAGCTACATTGTTATATTTGGCCAAATATTATTGAAATTTTTAGTTATCTTAGGCCAAGATTAAACTGTCCAGTTTAGTACAACCTTTGTCATTCTGTAATTTACCTTACAGCTAGCTAAATTCACACATTTATGTTATCTCCCTGGCTTCTGGAGGGGACTTACTGGCAGCATTACACAAGCCCACACATAGGGACATGGCTAAATATACAAAAAGATAAATGTAGAAAAGAGGCCTATATAGATGGATATAGGTATATTGTAAACGGTTAACAACAATAATCTCTGACAGTTAGATTATGGGTGACTTTTCTGCTTACCAGCATTTCTAAAGGTTCTCCTCTAAACAAATATTACATGTGTAAGATAATTAATGAAAGAGTTTATCTTAAATTCTCCTTTACATTAATGACCACTATCACTCTTTAGCCAAGTACAATCACCGCCCTCCTGGGGAGATATAGCAGGACAGTTACTCAGATGGATTTTGCTCTCTGTTGTTCCTCTGCTACTTCTGCACTAGTGTTTTCATGTCTGTCTTCAACACAACCTGGGGTGGCTGAATGTATCAACTAGGAGTTGATCACATACATTAACGGAAGAAGCAAACCAGCCAGCATGGCATGCCCTTTTCAAGAAAGAAAATTATTAAAAGGAATGTGTCTGATCAATAGGTAATGTTTTAAAGAATGGCTTTAAAAGCATTAAGTAACAGCTTACTCTTACAATCATCCAGTTCCCTCCTCAGAGGCAGCCAGAGTTTCCAGTTTCTTGTGCCTTATCTCAGAAGTGGCCTATAGATAGAAGTAATCACAAATGCATAACTTAGGGAGGAATTTTGCCCAGAGTAAGCCTATGATTTTTATTTGAGTCCTACAAAGATGAGTTAGAAGTATATTTTTTAATGATATAAAGAAAGAATCACTTTGAATTTGTTGTGGAACATGATGGTGCTTGTGACAACAGGAATGCATAAATTCTTCACAATGGCAGGGTTGGGGACCAACATTTTCCACCCTGCTGAAACTGTAGGACACCAGGAAAGATGCAGCTTAACCAAATATTTCAGCCAAGCAAACAGTGGCTCTGTGATGTTAATGGTTTTCTCCTAATCTGATCATTTTTATCCCATTCCTTTCCTGTTGCTGACAAAAGGCCTATAGCAAATAGCTAGTTTAAAAGGAAATGGTCTTGACCATGAAAACACGTAACCATATGTTTTAGTAACAATTTGTCTCAGTCAGAGCTAAGCGAATTCAAATACAATCCATCATATTTCTTCCTCCAAATTTCTTAAGTAATTCTGAAAAGATACGGCTGTTCTGCTTCACCTAAGTCATTTATCATTTTAAAAAGAGAAAGTGGTTTCCCACATAATTAAACATCAAGGGTATTCCTTGATGAAGGCCTGGATTGTGACAAAGATAACTGCTTCTGCTAAGGGCTGGAAGCAGAGTGGGCGAGGAGACAGTGGCCTAGGTGAGATCAAATCCCTCCTGTAACAGCCTCTGCAAACACTCGCTGCCTGCCACACACACTTGATGGAAGGATTCAGGGACAGACTTTTCATCTTATAAAGACATTCCCACGTGACTGGTGACCTCTGTAACCTGGTCCTGACCCACACAAGAATCTTCAGGAGGCAAGGGTGAGCTTTCTCCTCTTTCCTCCTCACTCCCGAAATCTAAGTGGTGTGACTGAGGTGTGCTGAAAGGTGAGCCTGTCACACAAGCCTCTCTAGCAGCTTGCTGGGATGCCAAGATGTGACAGAAAAGGTCATGACTCTCAAACAGAAGGCTCCCTTGTGACTTTCAGCTGTCACTATTTAGAGTAGCAAGGCTTTCTTCTGCTTACTCCAAAGCCTGGGCGTGGAGACGTTCCCAGACTCCCCTTCTGGCAAACGCTTGCAGCTCCTTATCAGGTGCTCATGCTGTCAGCCACTTGGAACATGAGGCCACCCTGTGCTCCAAACACACCCTAGGAGGTCAGGAGCAAGGGTCAATCTAATAGCCAAGGGTTCTCACATGCTTCCTGAATTCATCTAGCTTTACACCTGAGTTGGTGGCTCATTCCTCACCCACCCGTAAGCGGCCCCAAAGATACTGCTCCTATGTTTAGGAACAAATTCCTGCTTTTCCTGACTCCATCTGCCCCGGTCATGCCAACACCTCTTTTAACAAGATGTACTCTCTCCAGCACTGTTGCAACTTGGCCCTTTATCTTTAACAAATCCAAAAATAGACCTTAGGAAGAGACTAAAGTTAAGCATCATCTCCTTTGGGATGGGGCCAATCATCGTCATCCTCCCAGGCCTCCTACCCACATCCTCCACGCCTGTCCTACCCTATGTCCTCAGGGCTCAAGTCCCCACAGCTCAAAGGGACAGGAGCAGCACAGGCATGGCTCAGAAGTGGGACTTGGGCAATGCATCGCCAGACAGCTTTCCTGAAAAGTAGTATCATTTCAATGGCCTAGTGGCAACTGGCCCATTTCCCTTGTTAAGAAAAAGACAAAAAATGCATTTCCATTTGTTATAAAATTTCAGCAAGAAAATAAATAATAAATAAAAATTCAGCAAAATAAATAAATCATCTTACAGAGTTCCACTTTTAATCAATCGGGAAGAAATGCCACATAGAGTGTCACGTGAGTGTCACTTGGTGAGCCAGCTTTCCCTAAGGAAACCCGAATGCTGTCTCCTCACCGGATGCATAGGATGCATAACTCGAATTGCTTTACATGGAACAAGAGTTGCTTTACATGGAACAAGAATTGCTTTACGAGGACTCACACCTTGAGATTTATGAAGCCTATTAAACTGAAAGTAGACTATGCACAATAAGGAAGAACAAGAGTATCTAAAGCACTCTGCCTCCAGGCTGCAGGGGTGCATAAACACAGAAATTCTAGCATTCAGCTTTGGCGTTGGGCTATTTGCTAAAACAACATTGTAAATTATAGAATTTTACCAATGGAAAAACAGGAGAAACCTAATGGCTTCAAGACTAGCACTTGAAGACACTCTGAAATCGGGGTGGAACAGCCTGTCTAATGAGAGTGCCGACATTGGTACAGGGGTTTGGGGGAGATTCACAGTGAACACATGCAGCCACACACTATTCCAGGGGTACCAGGTCTCCAGCACCTCAGGGGTTCATCTAAAAAAAGCCTGATTTTCACCCCTTGGCTTTTTCCTGGCCGCACGCTGCCTGCTCACCTTCAAAGAGGTTACCACAGTTACCACTCCATGCCTCCTGTGTCCCTCTAGGCTCCTGGACCCCATAAGCCCTTTGCAGTGGCCCTGACACCTGCAAGCCTCACCTCTCCACTGTCAGCTGACTTGGTGATGTGTGCTGTCAGGAAACACACACTCTCCCAAAGCATTTCTCTGACAGGTACTATGGAAGGCTAGTATAAAAGCCAAATTCTTTATAATTTTACTCAAACCTAAATTAGAAAAATAAAACCAAACTACACTAAATATAACCACATCAGGACTATAATCACTTTAGATGTGAAATTTCTACCAGTAGGGAATGTAATGGGAAAATCAGCCATTTATAAGAAAAGACATTATAGGGTGACTTAAACTGACACTCATCTGGCAATAGAACAGTGTATTAGTGTCAGAATGTGCGGTGAATACAAATTTTTGTATGTAATTATTAGATACATCCACTGTTTATTTTCATTAAGAGGGCTTATTTTTTGTGACAGCTTCATTTTATCAGAAAAGAATTTCCTTCTGCACTAAAACTACTTCCAGCTGGTCAGAGACACCACCAACCCAGAGAGGGACTTTCGAGAGAGATTAATACACTAGAGAGACTCTAGCAAAATGGTAGGGTAAGTTTTATTCTAAGGACTTTCTAGGCACTAAATACCCATAACAACATTTCTGTTCTTTCATTATAATTTTTTTTTGCCATGGTGTATTTTGCTGAGAAACATCTGAAATCATTTTTCCTGATAAATACTAAGACGAAAGTTTCCAATGTTTTTTTTTTCCATCATCTGAAGGTTTTCGCTTCACACATAAGATGGCCAACATTTAGAGCTAGTTTTACAGATTTCATTACTAAATGTTAGCCTCCTCTCTACCCTCACACTGTGAGCTGAGTAGCTTTCAATGCTTGAGTCATACGTTCTGAAATGAGGTAAATGGTGAGTTTAAAGCAACTGGGATGAGGGATTATTTTCCTTTTGCAGCTGGAGGGTATGCACCAGTTATTTTTATTTGAAAAACATAATCATGTGATTGAAAGCCAAATAAATATGCATTTCAGTCTCCTGTCAAGTAGCCACTGTGTGCCTTGAAGGCAAAAGGTTGCATCAACATCATATAATTTAATCACTTTCTAAATAATAGCAACAAATATGTCCCAAATCTGCAAATCTAACATGAGTTTACTTCGCAAGCCAGACCCTGAAACTTGAGACTGAGGAACAGAAGGTAGGTTATTTAATGATGCAATATGGTTGTCAGCCTGAAAAAAATGCCAAAGAGCTTAAAAAGCCCCTCAAGACACTGACTTGCCAGAAAACAACAAGAGCTTCTATAGCATGATGCAGGAACATACCCACTCTGATATTCCATCCTCCTGCCCGAAGAAAATGGAGCAGACCCAGGAAGCCAAAAGAATCATCTACTGCTCAAGTAGCCACGGGAGAAATCTCAGCTTCCTCCAAAAGCCACCACAAGGTCTGAGGTCTCCACTCCCATCCCTTCCTCCCTGTCATTGCCTTTTGCCTTGAACAAATACCTCTTCCCTCTTGGTTTATCCCTAGTTAAGACAAAGAACGACCAGTCACCATTTTCTTACACTAATAATTCTTGGTACACTTAAGACTATATCATGCCCAATAGCAGACCTTTTCTCCACGAATTGTCTCCAGACCTCTAGCATCCCCTCTCAGACTTAATTTTGTTGTTAGTTTTAGGTCTTTAATCATCCTATGGTTCTCTTTTGAAGAATCTTCTTGTCTTCTCCCAAGGAGACTGAGAAAAATATAAAGTGGCAGCCTCAAAATGTATAGTCCTAAAATGCCCTATTCATTTGACTCCTGCCGATCAATTCACAACTTAGATGGGATCAGTGAATTCCTTAGCAATTCCTAAATTATGGGCCAATTTACTATGCTGATATTTAGCAGTATGACCTTTTGGGAGTGTTTTATGACTCATTTACTGTTTCTCCATTGGCTTCTTAGGGTACACCATCACCCTTAGCTGTGGAGCACAATGGCCAGTAGCTTTGACTACCAAAGGACAAGACTTTTTTAGATTCTAACCTTAGTTTCTTTTAAAAGAAAAAAAAAAATACTACTTACTTTAACTCTATGACTATTAACAGGAAGAATAGTTTCCTGGCAACCTACCTCAAAAAGCCTGTCCCCTAGAACACAAGGCCTCCTCCTCCTCACTTTTTCCATTTCCTTGCTTGTCAAGAAAGGGTAAAAATAGGGGCCAGGGATTTAGCTCAGTGGTTTTGCCGCCTGCTGCACAAGTGCAAGGACCAGAGTTTGATCCCCGGTACCAAAAAAAAAAAAAAAAGGGTAAAAATGACCCACCTGGTTATGCAGAAGTTGTGAGTCCCATGAAAACTCATGCTGTCCTCCCTGAAAGAGCCTTTTCAGCATTTTAAAATATAGTCACACAAATATAGTCATAGACAGTCCGTGACAGACTGTCTAAATGACATTGGTCCCATAAGATTATAATGGAGCTGAAAAAGTCCTACCACCTCACAGCACCCTAACACATTACTCAGTGTCTGTGGTAATGTTGGTGTAAACAAACCTACCAAGCTACCAGTCATAGAAAAATACAGCACATCCCATTACGTACATCCCATTATGTATTATGCAGTACATACTACGGGATAATAATAAACTGTTACTTTACTGATCTATAGATTTACTATACTATAGTTTCTACTGTTATTTTAGAGTGTACCCTTTCTGTTTACTTTTTTAAAATTTACTATAAAACAATATGCTCTGTCATGCACCAGCAGCCTCCTACATCTTGTGTTTACCTCATCTCTGGATTGAATCGAAAGAAAAAACAAAGAAAGAGTCCACATAAAGTAATTTCCCTTTACCATCTAGGTTTGTGTAAAGTTCTCGTCACTCTATAAGGTTCACACAGCAACAAAATCGCCTAATGACACAGTTCCCAGAACATTTCCTCCTATTTAAGCAGCTCAGGACTGTATGTTATTTTCATAGTATATGATTACATGTACAATTAATCTTTTCCTTCCTTTTCTCTCAGGTTCACATCTCAATATTTTCCTCCAAATTATTGTTTTTAATCTTAAATGAATTCTCCAGTTTACTGTTTAATATCAAGCCCTAATCTTTGTTATTCTGAATACCCTTACCTTTGCCAAATTCCCATTTTAGCATTCTCCAAGAACTTAACCAGATTTTTTTTAAAATTTCAGTTTCTATCAATTATTAACACTTCTCCCAAGCATTCACCTTATATGTTAATTTTTGGTCACAACAAAAGAATGTCAGCTGACTTTCTTGAGCAATTTTTTTGTACATATTTTGTATCATATTCTATTTCTAGTCACCTCTCTGTAGTCTACTCACATTTGCTGGAACAGTACACCTAATCCATTATCCAGAAAATGGAAATATAATACTAAGTGGTTTACTGTAGTCCCCATTTCTTTCATAATGTCATAAAAATTTATAACACTTAAAAGCCAGTGATCCCTGAGGTCATTTATCCTCAAGAAAGAACAAGTTTTGTTTTTGTGGAGCAGAATCTGTATGAGATGTAGTTTACACACCATAAGATGTGCACCCTTAATACATAACACCAGGACGGTCTGCAGCGCCCAGCATCCATTCAGTGTTCTGATGGTGCACAGCCCATTAGGAGGAGGCAGGTGGGCTCTTACCATTCAGAGGTAAAGGACCAGTGTTTCAGAAATTCCTTGCAACCTCAATGCCAGATGTGGTTTCACAGAGAGATAATGGTCCCCTTTAAACAATGGGAAATAACTGAGAAAAGTCATTATGTCACTGTTAAAAAATGTCCTCGATTATCCTGCTCTCAGTGTTACCTAATCTGAGTTTTGTTTCTAAAGGCTCCACAGTGGGAAGACTTAAGCACTGCACATACCCAGCTCATGAAGTAATTGCTTTCAATATGCATCAGACATTGGTAGCAGAATGTCAGCAATGCTGGGGAGAGAAAGGCTGAGGTAGCTGGGAATGAGGCAGCAACTGAAGAAGTTAAAAGCTACACCCAGTTTGACAGAGCTCTTACTCTCTATCCCAAACTAGGGAAAAGGCGAGCATCACACAGATGAGGGTCTGTATGCAGAATACCAGCTGGCTGAAGTGACTTCTCCAGAGCCATCTGCCTCCAAAAAGGCCCTCACCTGGGCTTCTGGAGGCAGCTACAGGCTGCTGGTGATACAATCCACCCTGACACTGCTGACAGCCCCATCTCCAGGCACCCGCTTTGGGAGCAGCCAGTTGTCCAGGTATTAGATTCAGGGTCTCAACCTCGGGCAACCATGCAACTAACCTTTCTGATGACCTTTCAAGCCTTCTGCCCCACTCAGCTCCTGTGACTTAGCAGTTCTGCTAAGTTCTTGAGGACAGAAGGGCTGAAGGTAAATTTCGTATCATTGAGAATCGCTGTTTCACATACTCCCAACAAAGCATTATGCAGCCATTTGAAATAATGATGCATTTATATTTCTTTACCCGCCCCCAAAGATCATACTACTTTATTACATTTTAAAATAAAGATTATAAAATGTTGATTTGACAGTGTTTTCTAATGAACACTTACATGACTGTATTTACCAAAAGAGGTTAAAAAATCTGGAAGGGCTAACATTGAAAGATTAATGAGGGTCCTCTCTGGAGAGTTATGCTACTGGGTATTTTCACCCTTATTTTCTGATTCTTTAACTGAGTATGTACAACGTGAGCAATTTTTAAAATATTAAATGAAGAGAAATGTTGGGGGCCCTAGAGAAGCAGTTGTAGAAGAGAGGCCCTGTCATTCCCCGGTCTTGGGGAAATCTCTACAATCCACAAGAGCCCAATGGAGAAAACTGAGGCCTTGAAGAATCACTAATTAGGGGGTATCAAAGTAAAACAGCTTTAAAGTTGTGTTTATAGGAGGTAAAAGTATCCTTTAAATAAAATATATTGATTTCAAAACAATTACTATGACCTTTTCTTGATGACCAAAAGCAAACAGAATTTTATTCATAACGTCATGGTATGTATTTTTTTATTTTTACCACCTCTACCTAATTTTAAAACCTGCTGGCCTCCAGCTGTCTCCAGTTCCCCCCACTTTCCTCCAAGTATTCAGATTCACACCCTCAAATGCAATGCCTCTTTTTAGTCTTTCAGTCCATCAGCCTGCTTTTTATAAGGATCATCTCTCTCTCTTCATATCATCTGTATTAGTCAGTTGGTCTGAATAATACACAGCTTTATGTGGTTATTTAAATTTTAATGTGTGAATAGTTTTAATTTCTAAGTGGATTTAAGCACACTACCAAGAGATCTTGCTGGGTGTCCCCAGAATACATATCTTCCCTTCTTCTACAGTAACAGAACCCCCAATTTACCTGGAACACATGGTCACCCCTATAAAGTCCATTTCTAGCCTTCATGCAGCTGGTGTGACCTGCAACTAAGTTCTGACTCATGTGACCTAAGTGAAGGTCTGTCAGCAGCATAAGGAAGCGCTGTGACAGAGAGGGACACGCCTATACCCTCTCCATCTTCTTGGGAATATTGATGTGATGGCCTGGAGCTCTGGCAGTCACCAGAGACCCAGAAGTAAGAGTCATGTGCCAAGGAACACAAAGCAATGAGACAGGAAGAAACTAGGAACCTAGCTTGCTTTTTGCTAGATCTACTTTATGTAAGACACAAACTTTCACCCAATTTAAGCTGCTGTTATTTTCAAGGCTTCTGTCCTTCATGCCTGAAACTAATCCTAACTGGTAAAAGACAGTGATCACATTTTCATTCATTCTACAAACATTTCCTGATCCCTTACTCTGTGCTGAACACTGTCCTGGATACAGGCATGCTGCTGGACCTCTCGTCCCTCCCGTGTGGGGGCCACCTTCCAGCTCCACCTGCTCACAGCTCCTCACACAGTGCAACTCACCAGGCAGAGTCACGCCCTGATTGATTACCTGTCAACAAGGAGCCCTCCCTGTTTATCCTTTGGCTTAAAACTGACTTTGTACCATTAAGTCTTCAAAAATAATCACAACTGCTTTTTAAAAGAAATAAAATTATTTCAGTCAACCTTTCTTGTTATCATAGCCCCTTCCAAAGAAAAAGAGTAAACACATTAACAAAACTTTGACCCAGGATGACAGCTCTCAAAATGCCCTGTAGTGGTACCCATACCCACTGTGCTTCTATTTCTTTATTCACGATGAGAACGTGGACAGGACTGCAGCGAGAGGCAGTGAGATAATGTCTACATTCAGTTGACAATGAATATTAATGATTTTGAAAATAGACATACTTTGTAATTCAGTAATTCCATTTCTGGAATTCTCTTCTAAGAAAATGATCCTAACTATACAGGGGAAATTTTGTCAAAAAAAAAAAAAACCTGTTCATCTAATGTTGTTTATAAAAAGCAGAAACTGAAAATTTAGTGACCTTTCCACCTCCACTTTTATCCAATGGTGGGTTAAGGCCTAGAATATCCAGCCCAAGCTGAGATCTGTAAACCCTGGGCTAGCAGAAAACAGGCAGAGAGGGTTGGGGAGAGTCACAGAAAAAGGGAGAAGTTAGGTCCAAATTCCGGGCAAGACAGACTTACGAGAAGGAATAGTTCAAAATGTCAAGTATGTCAGGGTAGAGCAGAGCAAGACAGCCAAAATGAAGCCTGTCCTCTGAGATCAGGCCCTGCAAGGGAACATTCCAGAACGTAGATCCTGGAGAGATGCCCTGAGAATGGGTGCAGAAGGAAGGCAGAAGTCCACAGACCATCTCAGTGTTGTCGGTGGGGTTGGCCAGTGGACACTGGGTCCTACTAGAAACAAAATATATTTCCGTCCAGAGAGGAACGGCTAAATAAGTTATTAAACACCTCAAAATGTTATATAACCATTCCACAATGTTGATTAGAAAGACTATAGTTATCTGAGAAAATCTTTGACTAATGTTAAGCACGTATGTTCATGTACATAAGTATATATTGTACGTGCTTACATATGTCTATAAATACACAATATGTATATGTTAATGTAGGATTTATATATATACATATTCATATGTATATGATGACAACTATGGCATATTCATAAAAATACTTCACCCCAAAATGCTAATGACTTTTTGATTAGGAAGTTAAAGTAATGATGGTTTATTTTTCCTATTTGTTAAATTGTATTTAACGTATAGGTTTTACATTTTTTTTATGTTTAAAAACTTCAGTAGGGGGACAAAAAGAAAATTAGGCACATTTATCCATATCACAGTACTAGTCTTCCAGAAATTTGCTTCTTAAGAATGAAATCTAGAATTAAAAGGATGATACCACAGCGATATATGTACACCCAGGTTTATACCAGCACAGTTCATAACAGCTAAACTTTGAAACAGCCCAATTGCCCATCAACTGGAAACTGGATAAAGATGTGTATTTTTGTATAAAATGTAGTACTGCTTAGCCATAAAGAATGAGAAACTAGAGACATTTATAGCTAAATGGATCCACACTGAGGCCATACGCTTAAGTGAAATAAATAGGACACACATGTGTAAATACCAAATAGTTTCTCTGGTGTGAGAAACTGAAAGTGTAAATAAGGATCAAAATGTATAACAGACAATGTGAAATAGGAAGAAAAGGTCCAAAGAGGAAGAGGAAGTGGGAGGGGTAGGAGAAAGGAAAGAACGGAAAAGAATAAATATGAGAAAAGGAACAAAATGGAAAAGTCTCCGTAAATAGGGAGGGGTGGAGGGGTTGAAGGGAGGGCAGGGGAATGGGGAAAAAATAAGAACCAAGATGCATCATGTAAAGGTACAAATTCCTAATGATGAATCTCATCATATTGTATACCTAAAATGTAACAATAAACTTTTTTTTTTCCTTTTTTTTTTTTTTTTTGGTACCAGGGATCGAACTCGGGTCCTTGCTCTTGCAAGGCAAATGACGGAACCACTGAGCTAAATCTCCGGCCCTGTACCAATAAACTTAATGAATTAAAAAAATGAAATCTATGTGCCTTGGGCAATAAGCCATGTTTTTAGCCTCCTAAATCCTCTCCTCTAAATATCAATTGATAAGAGTCTGGAAAAAGACTGCTCCTCCCTTAGACTAGTTTTGTCTCTTTAGAAAGAATTTCAACTCTTTCTTGACTTGGAATATCCTTTAGAGGACAACACTCAAAACTCATTCATGGGACGCACTGTAATGGTCAGCAGTTACCTAGGCCATTTCCAAAGGTCTGGCTTGCCCGGTATAACTAACTGCTACATTACTGGGAAGGTATAGAAAGTATAAAGCTACAGATACAGTACTGTTACATCCCTCATATATGTATTTTTATCCTTATTTTATTTTATTCCGTTAGGAATTTCCTGACAGAATGGGTACCCTGAATCTACCAAAGCATAAGCAGCCCCTCTATAATTTTGATATGCTTATAGTCATGATAAGAAACAAATTTATAAGACAGACTAACCACACGATTATAAATACCAATTCCTAAGTTCTGCCAGACCTCCAATGAAATCTCTCCAAAAAGTCAATTCAGGGCCGGGGATTTAGCTCAGTGGTTTCAGTGCCTGCCTTGCAAGTGCAAGGTCCCGAATTTGATCCCTGGTACCAAAAAAAAAAAATTCAAGCAAATATTCACCATAACATCTTTAGTTATCAATGATTGATATTTAATTTTCTGCATTAATTTTTTTAATTTACATTGTTTTTTAAAGCTCTACAATTGAGGAAATGTGACTGTAGACTGAGTATTAGATAAGACAAAAATACATATGAAAAGGTTTTAAATAGCAAATGGCCAGGCTGAGGATGCAGCTCAGAGATAGAGAGCTTGCCTACCACGCATGAGGCCCTGGGTTTGATACCTAGCACTATAAAAACATAAGATAAAAAGAGTAAATGGTAACATAGCACATGTGATCTTATTCTCAGTATAAAAATACATATACACATATGTAGAAAGGGATCTCAAAAATAAACAATAGTTGGCAGGAATCGTTACTGAATAATAAAATTATTTCTATGTTCCTATTTTTTATCGTGATTTTTTACTTTCTATAATGCACATATACATGTGTATGTATATAATAATAAAAGATTGTTTGCAGTTTTAAAGAAAGCTTTTCTCATTTCTTAAAAATGTACACCTTTGAGTTTCCTGGTTCAAGAAAGGTACTACATTTTCAGAATAAAATACCAGAAACTCACTAGACAGTTAGAAATGTATAAATAGCCTCTTTCTACAAAGGTGTATACATTTTAAAAGAAAATATCATGGGAAAAAGCTGCTCTTGAAGATTCCTTGTTCAAAGCCAAAGGCTTAATCATGTTGCATAAGATTTGACAAGTAAATTTTAGGATTACTAAAACCAAAATCATACTGTGATCATTTTGATTTTTTTCCATCATCAGTTTCCCTATGAAACTTTCTAGTCTCCCCAGTGATAGTCTCCTAAGTATCTTCTTACAATATTCCTTTTACAATATAAAAAACTATATACAAGAGGTGATTGAAAAATAGTGAATGTTTGTTTCTGTAACTCATTATACTAAAAGACACATTGCCATTAATCTCCCTCAGAATTGTCCACCTTGCTTTGAATACTCTTAGCCATCATTCTTGCTACTTTCTAAAGCAGTTCTGGAAGTACTTTGTGTGTACACAAGGTGTGATCAAAAATATGGTGAATGCTGCTGTCACATGTCAGCCAATGAAAAACCAGGTTCATACAAACATTATGGTGTGTACTCATCCACCTTATTCACCAAATCTGCCACCTTGTAACTTCTAGCTCTTCCCCAAATGCAAATGACCAGGAAAGGTAAACATTTTGAATGGATTCAGGACATCAAGGCAGTCATGACAGCACATGACTAACTAAACTCACTCATGAAAGAGTACTTCCAGAACTGCTTCAGAAACTGGCAAGAATGGTGGGATAAATGTGTTCAAAGACAGGGAGAGTATTCTGAAAGAGATTAATGGTAAAGTGTCTTTTACCACAATAATTTTTTTTTATTTAAACACACACCATATTTTTCAATCACACCTCTAATTAAGATGTGTTTTTGTAAATAGGGAAGGGTGGAGAGGGTGAAGGGAGGTCAGGGAATAGGGAAAAAATAAGAACCAAGATACACATCATGAACAGGTACAAGTATCCAATAATAAATGTAAATGTATTGTATACCTAAAATGTACCAATAAAAGAATTTAAAGAAAAAAAAAGATGTGTTTTGTACTTTGATAGCACTGAAATAATCATCTATTATAGTTAAGTATAAAAGTAAATTATTCATTGACTACTTCAGCTATAATGGTTCCAAAGCACATGTTATTTACCTGGGCAATGATCCTCAAATTAAAACAGTTCTCTGAATCAGCTCTGGGCTCCATGCTGTTAGTCCTTATGTTTAACAGACAGCTTGTTACAGCTCCAAAAAAACCCCACTGTGGACCGAGGAGTAAATAACCATTTCAAAAGCATAATTATATGCTGCATTTACATTATAGTCAGAGATAGAATGATGAGGTAAATAAGAGTGGTAAGTCTGAAACCAAACAAAATGAATTCATGAAACAAAAGGAACTTTTACACAACCTTGCAGGCAATATACACCTATCCTTAACCCCAAAAGAAAGACTTATATATGAATAACTACATAGCCCTCTTCTACCCTCCGAATTAAAGATCTGCACCTAGAAAAAAGTAAAACGTTATTGTCCTAATCCTACACACCCTCCTTCAAACACTGATGAAGGAGTTCTGTATTTTTAACAACTTTTACATCAGATTTTAAAACCAAAACACAGAAAGCCTATGCATGCTGTCCAGAGTGGTCAAGGGTGAGGACATGACTGGTTCTTCTGCAGGATTCTAGAGGGCCTTAGGATTCTACTCATATGGAAAATAAATGGGTTAGTAGTGTTGTGGTTCTGCCAGGGCAGTGTGCCAGAGGACCTCCATGACCTCTCCCTCCTACTGGTGACAACTAAAGACTCTAACAAAGTCAGGGGGGTGGGGAGGAACCTACCTAAGGATGGTGAGAGTGAGCAAAAGCATATGGATTTGAGGGAAATGGGGGAGGATTTTTCCTCCTCATGCAGCTTTGTCCTGAAGACAGTCTCCAGTTTTAGAACCATATGGCTTTATCTGCAGCTGAAATTCCAATACAAACATGTCTTTCTGGCCAGATGAGCCAAGAAATGTTTCCCCTATGGAGTGCCGTGAATGGGAGAAATTCCAGAGGGGAAAGAACTGGAGAAGTTATTCCCTGATCCTGTGTGTGAACCTTAGGCTCAAGCTCTATCTACATGTGAGCCAAGGAACACAAGAAACAGACACACACCAACGTGGCAAAGTCTCTACGTTTCCTGAGATGGGAGCCACCTGCAGAATGGTCGGGCTGGGCCCTGAGCTATGCAGGTGCAGGATAGACCCAAAGCAGCATTTAAGCCACTACTATCAGAAGGTGGGTAGAACTTAGGAGTCACAGCCCAACTGGGCTGCCTACTAAGCTGACACATGAATATGCTCCTAAAGATTGTAAAACGACTCAAAACCAATCCAATGTAGCACTCACAGAGTTCAGGATAATACATTCTACAATTTCTTAATAGAATAAATGAAAATTTTAAATGTGATTAATTCTCAAGGGAAAAACAATAAATGCCATCCTGAAATGTCTTTGAAACTGAAATTACCAGAGTTTAAAGAAGCTACTATAACTATCCCCCACACGATGAAAGAAAATACATTTCAAATAAGGTGATATTCTCAATAGAGAAATATAAAATTTTTTAAAAGTCATTTGGAAACTTTAGAACTGAAAAATATAGATTTGAAATTTAAAAAAAAAATACTCACTGGATAGGCCCAATGGTAGAATGGAGATAACAAAAAGGGATTAAAAGAAGATGAAGATAGATCGACTGAAATTATACATAATTGCAGAACACAAAGGAATTGAAAAAAATTGACAAAATCTCCAAACCATTAAAACAGCATCAAAAGATGACTTCTACAAAACAATTACTAGAGCTAATAAGCAAATTTACTTAAGTACTGGGCTCCAAGTTAATCTACAACTATTAATTGTGCTTTCACATAAACACCAGAAAATGGAATCAAAATACATAGGAATAAATCTATCAAAAGATGTCCAAGACTGCCATATCAAAAAACTACAAAACATTACTAAGGAAAATCGAAGATGACCTAAAAAAATGGAAAAATATAGCATACTTAAGGATTTAAGACACACGACTGTATGATAGCAATATGCCTACAGTGAGCTCTACTCCATAGGACACCAATAAAAATTTTAACAAGCTGGAGTTTTTTTCCTAGTAGAAATTTACAACCTAATTCTAAAATTTATATGGAAATGCAAAGGGTCTAGAATAAAGGCATTATAATGAAGAAAGAAAAGAATCAATTTGGAGGAACGAATTTCAATACTTAAAGATACAGAAATCAGGATGGTTTGGTATCAGTTAAAAAAATAGACATGTAGGTAAATATAATAGGATGCAGAAATAAACACCTATACAAAATGCAAGTTGACTTTTCTGACAAAGATGGCAGTGTGGAAGAGAAAGTCATTTCAACAAACAGTGCTGTCCCCCGGGCTGTTTGGATAAATTGGACCTCTACCATCACCTCACATCAGACACAAGAATTAACTCAAAACAGATGACTGACATATATGTTAAAAAGCCACATTACTTCTATAGGAGGAAATCTTTGCAACTTTGGATTGGGCAAAGGCTTCCTAGATAGGACACCAAAATCAGAAATAACAAAAGAAAAAATTGGGGCTGGAGATTTAGCTCAGTGGTTCCGATGCCTGCCTTGCAAGAGCAAGGTCTGGAGTTCAATCCCCAGTAACAAAAAAAAAAAGAAAAGAGGGCTGGGGATTTAGCTCAGTGGTTTAGCCACCTGCTGCGCAAGCCCAAGGACCTCAGATCGATCCCCAGTACAAAAAAAAAAAAGAAAAGAAAAGAGCCCAGAGGAAGGGGCTTCCGGGCTGCCTTTTCACTGCTCCCAACCCAGAGGAAGGGACTTACGGGCCACGGTTCCACTGCTCCCAACCAAGAGGTAGTGGCTTCCAGGCTGCCGTTCCACCACTCCCAGCCCAGAGGTAGGGGCTTCCAGGCCGCCATTCCACCACTACCAGCTCAGAGGAGGTGTGCCGCATGGGCACCAACAGCACCCCTCCCCCCCCCCGTTGAAATGAGAAGAAACATAAACAAGTCTCAAAAACAGACTTCCAGATCACCTACAGCAACCCAAAGGGAAAGGAGATGGAACACTCTAATATTCCAGCACCTGGATGCCCTGAACTGGAAACAAAAGAGAATCTGGTAAAAATGAAATCAGAAATAATTCCTCAGATAATAGCAAAAATTGTACTCATAGTGCAAGACATGATTAATATATCTAGAGAGTAGCTGAGGAACATGATGGAATCCCAACATAGGAAACAAATGGAATCCATAAAACAGATGCAAACAGATTTCCAGGAGATTAAAAACTCTATCAAAACTCTGCACAGCAGAATGAACCAATGTAAGGATAGAATTTAAGATAAAAAAGATAAGATTGTAATTAGTGACCAGGAAAAGAAAAATTGCTTCAAAATTATAAGGAACCACAAGAAATCAATCCAGCAGCTGCAAGACGATGTAGAGAAGAATAACATAATAATTGGAGTCACGGAAGAAACAGGAGAGAGTGCAGATGACATTAAAAAAATGTTCACAGAAGTGATGGCAGAAAACTTCCCAAGCAGGGGAAAGGAACTTGACCTACACATAAGTGAAGCATATAGAACTTCAAATAGGCTTGATCAAAAAAAATCTACACATAGGCATATAATTGTTAAGATTCCAGAAACCCAACAGAAGAACAAAGTGCTACAAGCAGTTAGAGAAAAGAAACAAATCACATACAAAGGAAAGCCCATCAGAATCATAGCAGACTTCTCAATGCAAACCCTCAAGGAAGAAGACCTTGGAGTGATGTATTTCAAGCCCTAAAGGAAAACAGCCTCCAACCCATATCGATGTACCCTGCAAAACTATCTTTCAAAATTGATGGGGAAATAAGATACTTTCATGACAAAGAGCACCTTAGGAACTTCGTGAATACCAACCCAGCACTCCAAAGAATTTTACACAATAGCCTAGGAACAGACATTGAGGATCACAACCCCAGGAAGCAAAGCAGAATGAACCCATCAGGCATGACAAGAAATTAAATGTAAAGGGGGGAGAACCCAACAAAAAGAAAAAGTCATGGCAATGACAAGTCAATACGTTTCAATTATAACCATCAATGTTAATGGTCTCAATTCACCAATCAAAAGAAACAGACTGGCAGCATGGGTCAAGAAGCAAAATCCAACAATGTGCTACATACAAGAAACACACTTAATTCAAAAAGAAACTCATAGACTGAAAGTTAAAGGGTGGAAAACAATACTCCATGGGACAGGAACCCGAAAAAAAAGCAGGAGTAGCTATCTGCTTGGCAGATCAAGTAGATTTCAAACCAACACTGATTACGAGAGACAAACAAGGACACTACATCTTTGTAAAGGGAACAATCAACAGGAAGGGATGACAATCATAAATATCTATGCATCAAACACTAGTGTGTCCAGCTATATAAAACAAATACTAACAGACATGAAAAGTCATATATGCACTAATACAATTGTAGTGGGGGACCTCAATATCCCACCATCATAAAAAGATAGTTCAACTAGACAAAAAATTAGTAATGAAATTCCAGAACTCAATTGAACTCTTGAACAAATAAACTTAACAGATGTTTACAGAGTGTGCCACTCCACAAAATCAGAATACACATTCTTTTCAGCTGCACATGGGACCTTCTCCAAAATATAGCACTTACTTGCTCATAGAATATGTTTAAGTAAGTGCAAAGGAATTGAAGTTATCCCCTGCATATCATCAGACCATAGTGTGATGAAATTGGAGATCCATAGCAAAAGAAACTCAAAAAATTTCATAAACACATGGAAATTGAACAACACACTTCTGAATAACCAATGGGTCACAGAGGAAATTAAAGAAGAAATCAGACAGTTCCTTCAATTAAATGCCAATGCCAATACAACATATCGGAATCTATGGGACACAATGAAAGCAGTCTTATGAGAGAAATTCATAGCAGTGAATACACATATTAGGAAAACAGAGCAAGCTCAATTAAACAAGCTGATGCTGAACCTCAAGCTTCTAGAAAAAGAACAGGACAAACCCAAAGCTCATGCAAGGAAGAAATTATAAAGATCAGAGCAGAAATCAATGCAACGGGACTAAGAGATATAAAAGAGATATAAAAAAATCAATGAAGCCAAGAGTTGGTTCTTCAAAAGAATAAACAAAATTGACAAACCCTTAGCCAACCTTATCAGAAAAAAGAAAAAAAAGGCCCAAATCCATGCAATTAGGAATGAAAAGGGTGAAATTAAAATGGACCCAGCAGAAATCCACAGGATCATCATTACCTACTTCCAGAACCAATATGCCAATAAAATGGAAAACACAGAAGAAATGGACAGATTCCTAGATACATATGAATTACCAAAGTTGAAGGAAGAAGACCTAAATATTCTAAACGACTCAATATCAATCAATGAAATTGAAAATGTAATGAAAAACTTACGAACTAAGAAAAGCCCGGGTCCTCATGGCTTCACTGCTGAATTCTGTAAGACATTTAGAGAGGAACTACTGTCACTACTGTTTAATCTCTTCAATGAAATTGAAAGGGAAGCAGTACTCCCGAATTCATTCCTGGAACCAAGCATCACCTTGATTCTCAAAGCAAAGAAAAACCCAACCGAAAAAAAGAGGACTATAGGCCAATCTCACTAACGAACAGAGATGCAAAAATCCTTAATAATATACTGGCAAGTAGAATGCAGAAGATTATCGAGAAGATCATACACCCTGATCAAGTGGATTCATCCGAGGGATGCAAGGTCGGTTTGACATACACAAATCAATCAATGTAGCACACTATATCAATAGAGCCAAGGACAAAAAATATATGATTATCTCCATAGATGCCGAAAGAGCATTTGACAAAATCCAACATCCATTTATGATAAAAACCCTACAAAAAATTGGAATAGATGGTCTCTACCTCAATCTGATAAAAGCCATCTATGAAAAAACAAGAGCCAATATCATACTAAATGGTCCAAAACTGAAATCTTTCACACTAAAATCAGGAACAAGACAAGGATGTCCACTATCACCGCTCTTGTTTAATATAGTTTTGGAAACATTAACCATAGCAATTAGACAAGAGAAGGAAATAAAAGGAATAAAGATAGGAAATGAAGAAGTCAAATTGTCATTATTTGCAGATGACATGATACTCTATATAGAAGACCCAGAGTATGCCACCAAAAGTCTTCTAGACTTAATAACCAAATTCAGTAAAGTAGCTGGATACAAGGTCAAGACACAAAAATCAATAGCTTTCCTCTGCACAAACCATAGACTCACTGAGACAGAAATAGGGCAAACAATTCCTTTCACAATAGCATCCAAAAAACTGAAATACCTAGGAATCAATCTAACGAAAGAAATCAAAGATCTTTTCCCTGAAAACTATAGCACTCTGAAAAGAGAGATTGAAGAAGATATCAGAAAATGGAAAGACAACCCCAGCTCCTGGGTAGGAAGGATCAACATAGTGAAAATGGCCATACTTCCAAAACTGCTATATAGATTCAATCCAATCCCAATTGAAATCCCAGCAGCATACTTCATGGACCTTGAGAAAACAATCCAAAAATTAATTTGGAACATGAAGACACCCAGAATAGCAAAAGCAATTCTAGGTAACAGAGACATGGCAGGGGGTATCACAATACCCAACTTGAAACTATATTACAAAGCTACTGTGATTAAAAAAAAAAAAAAAAACAGCATGGTAATGGCAAAGAAACAGACCTGAGGACCAGTAGAACAGATGAGAAGATGCAGCAACAACTCCAGACACACTCAGTCATCTCATCTTTGATAAAGGAGCCAAACACTCTCCCTGGAGGAAAGATAGCCTCTTTAATAAATAGTGCTGGGTTTCAACTTGTCGAAGATTAAAACTAGACCTATATCTCTCACCATGAACTAAACTAAAATTGAAATGGATTAAAGATCTAAATATTAAAATAGAAACGCTGAATCGGCTGGAACAGAGGTTAGGCAGAAATCTTGAAGACATTGGTGTAGGAAAAGATTTTATGAACAAAACCTCAGTTGCCTGTGAACTAGCACAAACAATCAACAAGTGGGATCCCTTCTTATTAAAAAGCTTCTGCACAGCAAGAGAAACCACCAGCAGTGTGAAGAGACAACCCACAATGAGGGGAAAAATTTTCATCTGCTGTTCCTCTGACAAAGGTCTACTATCTAGAATCTATAAAGAACTTTAAAAAATCAGGCCTCCCAAATTTAAAGACCCAGTCCAAAAACGGGCATCTGAAATGAACAGACATTTCTCAAAGAAGGAGAAATAGCAAATAAACATATGAAAAAATGTTCAACATCACTGGTCATTTGAGAGATGCAAATGAAAACAACACTGAGATTCCACCTCACTCCAGAAAGAATGGCTGCTATCATGAAATCAACCAATAACAAATGCTGGTGGGGCTGTGGGGAAAGAGGAACCCTGCTCCACTGCTGGTGGGAGTGTAGACTGGTGCAACCATTGTGGAAATCAGTATGGAGATACCTCGAAGAACTATGACTGGAAGTCCCATTTGACCCAGCTATTCCCCTGCTGGCCATCTTCCTCCAAAGAATTAAAAGAATAGGGCCAGGGATTTAGCTCAGTGGTTTCACCGCCTGCTGTGCAAGCGCAAGGACCCAAGTTCAATCCCCAGTACCAAAAAAAAAAAAAGAATTAAAAGAATCCTACACCACAGTGATATATGTGCACCCATGTTCATAGCATCACAATTTGTAATAGCTAAAACTTGGAAGCAGCCCAAATGCCCATCAACTGGAGACTGGATAAGGAAGATTTGGTTTTTTCATAAAATGGAGTACTACTCAGCCATCAAAAATGAGACAGAGAAATTTATAGATAAATGGATGCACATTGAGGCAATATTCTTAAGTGAAATAAATAGGACACACGTGCGTAAATACCAAATAGTTTCTCTGGTGTGAGAAACTGAAAGTGTAAATAAGGACTAAAAGGTATAAGAGATAATGTGAAATAGGAAGAAAAGGGGCAAAGGGGAAGGGGAAGTGGGAGGGGTAGGGGAAAGGAAAGAAGGGAATAGAATTAATATGAGAAAATGGAAAAATGGAAACAAAGTCTTTGTAAATAGGGAGGGATGGAGGGGTTGAAGGGAGGGCAGGGGAAGTAGGAAAAATAAGAATGAAGAAAGAATATGTAAAGGTGCAAATTTCCAATTATAAATGTCACTATATTGTATACCTAAAATGTACCAACGATTAAAATGAATTATTGATAATGTGAAATTGGAAGAAAAGGTCCAAAGGAGTAGGGGAAGTGGGAGGGATAGGGGAAAGGAAAGAAGGGAAAGGAAAAATTATGAGAAATGGAAAAAAAGGAAACAAAGTCTTTGTAAATAGGGACGGGTGGAGGGGTGAAGGGAGTGCAGGGAATGGGGAAAAAATAAGAACCACAATACATCATGTAAAGGTACAATTCCCAATGAGAAATGTAAATGTGTTGTATACCTAAAATGTACCAATAAAAGAATTTAAGAAAAAAAAAAAGAAGAAAAAATTGAAAATTGGGTCATGACCAAAATTTAAAATGTTCTTCTTCATAATGCATCATTAAAAAAGTAAAATGTAGGGCTGGGGATTTAGCTCAGTGGTTCCTTCGCCTGACCCTGCAAGCCCAAGGACCCCGGTTCGATCCCCGGTACCAAAAAAAGAAATGCAAACTATAGACTGGGAAAAAATATTCATAACATATATCAGAGGACTTTTACAGAAAATTTATAAAGTACTCCTACAATTTAATAAGAAGCCAAACAACCCCAATTTTTTTTTTTTTTTTTTGGTACAGGGATCAAACTCAGGACCTTGTGCTTACAAGGCAGGTGGAGGCACCACTGAGCTAAATCCCCACCCCTACAACCCAATTTTTTTAATGGACAAAATATCTTAACAGACACTTCAACTAAGGAGATACACAGATGGACAGTAAGTACATGAAAAAAAATGCTCAATATCGTTAGTCATCAAGGAAATACCACTACTCATTCATTAGATTGGCTAAAGTTACAAAGACCAACCGTGGGTCAGGGATTTAGCTCATTTGGTGCTGCTGCATGCCTTGCAAGCGCAAGGTCCCGAGTTCGATCCCCAGTACCAAAAAAAAAAAAAGACTGAGCATGCTGAGTTCTGACAAGGTTGTAGGACAACTAAAACTTTCAAACACTGCTGGTAGTGTGTAAAGTGGTACAATCAGTTTGGAACATTTCTGCAGTTTTTAAATAATTTAAAACATTCACCTATGATAAGACCCAGGTATTCCAGTGATAAGTATTTACCCAAGGAAACAAAGACAATTGGCCACCACAAGGCCTGCATGTGAATGTTCACAGTAGCTTTATTTGTAACAGCCCTAAACTAGAAATAACCCAAATAATCCACAACAAACAAAAAAACTGTATATCCGGAAAAGGATTACAATTCAACAATAAAAAGGAATAAACTATTGAAACATGAAACAACATGGATAGATCTGAACATTATTATGAACAGAAAAATTCAGGCAAGAGTACGCACTTTTTAATTTCATTTATACAGAATTCTAGGAAATATAATCTATAGTGACAGAAAGCATATCTTTAGTTGTCTGGTGAACAGTGTAGAAGACAGGGATTATAAAGGGTTTCAAAGAAACTAATGAGAGTAATGGAAATGTTTTTATATTGATTGTGTCAGTTACATAAATGTCAAAACATACGTCAAAACTGATCAAATTCTATTCTTCAAATATGTGCATTTTATTGTACTTCAATTTTACTTCACTGAAGTACAAAAAAGGGGAGGGGACAAAGGATCCAATTTATTGGTAAAAGCAATGGGTTGTTCTGTAGTTTGTTTCCAGCCAGAGTGGACAAGAAAACCTGTTATCACTGTGAAGCCTTTAGAAATGATGGATAAACTATAGTAAACATCCTATTAAGTATATACCTGGTGCTACCCTTGAAAGCAGAATAGGTTGCTGGTCCCATAAGCAATGGGCTTTGGTTTTGCATCATTCAGGAACTAGAACTCAGGCCTCATAGGGTAGGATTTAGGACTGAGGCTTTCCTACAGTCCTTAGGTCTCTGAAGGACTACACCCATAGTGAAGGGTTAGAGGGGGAGGTTCACTTACTGGGCCAGGGTGAAAATAAAGGAGATTGCCTTAGGAAAGGTCTCCTCTGAGAACACAAAACCTCAGCCTGCCCTCACATAGATTTAGAATTTGAATTTATCTGTATAGTCAGGGAACTCCTAAGCAGATAAATTAATTTAAAAATTTAAAAAGAATACAAAATTTCTCTGTGTAATACCTCACTGAAAGTGAGCTCACAACAAAAAATACGTAAGAAAACTAGACAGTATATGTGAAAATATGTGTTAACATTTGGGTAACACTTTGTGGCTATAAGAATATTTCTAAGCAGAACAAACTTAATTCACCTATGAAATCTACTGGCTTTTTCCTCAGCAAAGAAATATTTAGGACCCCATTTTTAAAATAGGGAATATCTGCCATACAGGCTCATGAAATAAAAGATGCAATTTATAAAATAATACATATAAATTGAGGTTTCATTTTAAAGAAAAAGTGCAAAATATGTCCATGTTCATATAGTAGAGTATGGAAATACACCGAACTTACTGGAGTAGGATTTGGGGAAGATTAAGGGAGGGTTTTTTTTTGGGGGGGGTGTTAATTTGTGCATTGTCTGGGTACATTTTTTTCTTTTGACAATAAGCATTTGTAATTTTTAAGAACAAAGAAAATACCTTAAAGAGGCCTTTTGTTTATAACAATAGCAGCTATTTTTTCATTGAAAATAATGAACAAAAAAACCCCATTTTCCCAAGTAAAGTACAACTGCTAGCTGCAGGGAAGTCAAGCAATGGACTAGGATAAAACCAGGGTTCCTTGAAAATCCTGTTTTTCACACTTCTCTTATTTTGACATTGTCACTTAAAATGTAATTGCACATAAGCTGATTTTCAGAAAGTGTCCACTTCCAAGAATAATGCTCATTGAGAACAACTTGGAAATGATTCAAAAACTGACTGCAGGTCACAGATGCTTTACACAATAAACTTTATAGCCATGCCTCAAAGAGATTGGATCACAGCATTAGAAATGATGAGATCATCCCATCCCTTCTACTAGGCTCAGATTTAGTCAAGTAATCAAAGAAATTCTAGTCAAAGAGAAATTACTAGTTGCATATAACATGAGTATTAAAACTAGCAACTCTATAACATTTTGAAGTTATCTGAAATGTCTTACAAAAAAAAAAAGTCTTGCTGAGATATGCCCTTTATAAGCCACAAGGAAATAATTTGCTGTGACCCAAAAATGAAAGAAAGGCTTCCTAGAGATGAGCTATACAAAGTATTGGGAAAAAGTACACTTCTAAGACAGAATAAAGAAACAGATAAAGGATTTTTGGTGCATTAAAATTTAGCACCTGATTATCTAGTATTTGAAAAATTAGTTGGATATATGTCACAAATATTTGGATGATTTGGATTTGGATGATTCTATAATTTCCCTTTAATAAAATTTATCATCCCATTGGCCAAATTTTGGGAAGTGTCAAGCATCAAAAGGAACAAAGACATATGTTTTTATTTGGTAAATAAAATAAAAACCAGGAGTGCATCATGACATCAAAAAGGCAGAAAAATAAGGAAAGCTTTTTTTAGAGTATCGGTGAAAAAAAATAGAAAGAATGATACTTAGAAAAGTATCATTCTGTATCCCCAAAGCAGTAACCAATTCAGGCAAGAGTCAACAATGTAAACTAAAGCCATTAAGTGGAGTTTGAGGAATAGTATATCCATAAATACTAAAAAATGTCCCACAAATACAAGCATTTGCAAAAAAAAAACCTTTTATATTAGACATTTATGTTCACCAACTTAACCAATGGATGACTCTTAAATTCAATAATAGTAGGGCAACCTGATATATTTCTCCAAGTGACACAAAGAAGCACACAACATCCCTAGTGAAATCTTGCCAGGAATGTTAACCTGAATCCAACCAAGTTACACTGCTACAGGAAATGATGGGGCTAAAAGATGTTAAAACACAATATAAAGAAAGAACCAAAGCCAGAGAGTGGTCCCTTTCTAGAAGGCCACTTTCCTACCCCCCCCCAAAAAAAAGTCCAGCACCATTTTTTTTGAAAGTGGGAATATTGTAGACTACAAAGACTAGAAACCTACAACCTAATGATCTGCAATGGCTAACACTGACTGAATACTAGTTGAGGGTGGGGGAAGATGGGAAGCTATTTAATAATGCTTAAAACTACTGGGTGAAGTTGTACTCATCCGTCATCCCAGCTATCCAGGGGCCTGAGGCAAAATTGTTAAGTTTGAGGCCAGTCTGGGTAACCAGGGAGATCTCAAAATTTTTAAAAAGAGGTGGACTGCAGCTTAATGGCAGAATGCTTGCCTACCATGTGACAGGCCCTGGATTCAATCAACAGTACTTCAACAACAAAAATTCTTGTTACTGGAAAAATTGAATATAAATATTTGGTCTTAAGAATTATTAATTTTCTTAGGAGTGATCAGAATATTGTGGTATCACAGAATCTTCTTGCTCCTAGGAAATGCATGCTTAAGCTTTGAGCGATAAAATGTTACACCTAAAATTTAAAATAATGTGGAAGAGTGCAGTAGGGAGAGGGGAAGACTGCATCTATCTTTGACCTATGAAATAGCACGGTTTATCATAATACACACATACAATTAAAGCAAATAAGGCAAAATGTTAATGACTGTTGAATCTAGGCAGTGGCTATGCAAGTATTTATTGTACCATCATTTCAACTAATCCATTTTTTTTAACGTTTTATAATAAGAAACTGGAGATTCTTCTTAGAAATGCCTTCCTAGGGGCCGGGGATTTAGCTCAGTGGTTCTGCCGCCTGCCTTCCAAGCGCAAGGTCCCGCGATCCCTGGTACCAAAAATAAAAGAAATGCCTCCCTTAAAAGACATCTATCAAGTTTACCTTAAATTTTAATATAACTTACCATTCTAAATAAGTGGTTTGCTTTTCCAAACTAGTTTACTATCCATTCCAAGAACACCAAAACTTTTCTTTTTTTTTTTTTGGTACCGGGGATCAAACTCGGATCCTTGCAATTGCGTAGCAGGTGGCGAAACCACTGAGCTAAATCCCTGGCCCAAAACTTTTCTTAATAATTGCAAATAACATCCTAATGCTGGATCTAATATAAATCTCACAAATAATAACACCAATAATCAGCACAAGGTGTAAACATCTGGTTTTATACCCAAATAATAAACTTAACAGCAGTAAAACAAATTGTTTATTACAGCATATAATGTGTTATATTAAATTTACACAATGATATATATAAAAACACATACCACTTATATCATACAGCAATTTAACAGGAATATCAAAACAAATACTACTCATGCACAAAACATGCATATAATGATATAAAAAGAGCAATTTTACACAATACTGTTTACCCCCCAAAAATGTTTAAAGCCCTTCCAGATAAGGTCAGTGTGCTTAGGTTGCACAGTGTTCAGTGAGCAATTCTGGGCTTGGAATCATGCCCAAAAGTTATTTCATGTAGACTGAATTTCTCTGTACCAGAGTACCAAAATTTTATCCCAAAGGCAAGTTCTCCAAGGGACAAATTATTGTATTTGCTACAAATTAGGGAAGGATAGAAAGGCACCAAAATGCTGGATACACAGCCCAAGAAAAGGTTACTGTAACCAGGGCCTAGGCACCCAGTGTGGCAAAAGGTTTTGTAAATCCCTTGAAGGTAATACCAGTGCTTCTGCCCAAATTCTATCTCTGGATTTAGGATCTGATCTACAAGTTATGAGTCCAGTTAACAGAACAATTCTAAGAAAACAGATTTGAGAAAGAGGTGAGAAATGTAAACTATAGTATAAAAAGGCGTAGAAAACAATGACTGCCTCGAGTACCTATTTCACACAGCTGTATGTAATGCCCCTCAACAGGAAAGCCCTTGCACACTGCCCTGAAGAATCAAGAGCAAATGTTATGTCCTAGAAGTTCCATCCACCTGACCTTGGAACAAAATGTCTCATCCCATTAAAACTTGAGGATCGAAACCTGTACCTTACCAGATGCTCCAAAAATGTAAAATAAAAATCAGCTGAGCACAAAATTCTTTCACTATCACCATTACAATCTCAATATTTACTTCTAACTAGCAATACATCCTTTACCTTCCATTAAAGGCACTAGTGTCTATACATAGAAACATAATTTACCTTGGTTTTACCTTGATAGCATTTCATGAAAGAGTTACACAAAAACTAAGACATCACTTTTTTTTCCTTTTTTCAGAAACTAAGGGGAAAGACACTTTGCACACCAATGATACTCATACTGTCGTCATCAGTTTCAAAGAGCCAGACCGAAAGCGGAGGATTTTCTTCTTGAGGGTGTGTGAAGCCTTAATTTTGACAAAGGTTTTTGTAGGGTTTGGGGTCGCAACCGTTTGAATTGGGAGAGTCTGGACAAACGGGGACCAAATCAAGCCCCCACTCTCTTCCGAATCGCTGGTAGTGGTGCTCTCGCCCACGAACTCACCCTCACTCACACTGGACTCACTGTCACCGAAGCAGTTAGTGGTGTAGTTGCTCTGTTCGTCCTCACTGGTGTCCACCACCGTGGAGTGGAAGAGGGACTCACACTCAGCCGAGTACTCTGAGTCACTGGCTACGTAAGCATAGGGACTGGCATAGGGCACAGGTACAGGGTACACACCTACGTGCTCTCGGCGACCCCTACGGGTCCTCCTCAGGGCTTCTTCGTAAGAGATCTCGGCGGAGGACTTCCAACGCCGGTAATCGGTTCGTTTGTGCTTAGGTTTGGCCACCACAGCCTCCCGTCCATGGCCCTGAGCCTTATTTCCCGCCCTATGGCCACTGGCGCCCAAGGGCCTGCCGGAAAGAACCTCGGGGGCCCCGCCCCCGCCCTTCCGGCCCCTGCCAGAGGCTCTCTTGAGTTTCTTATTTGTATCCAAGTCCTCGGGGAAGCGACACTTCTTGCCAGCCGCCCGGGTTTTCTCCCTGACCGTGGGCAAGCCGCTGTCCAGTCCCTGGAGAGCCTGACCGCGGTGCCTCAGAGTGGAGCTCCGCAAGCCGCCCGCATTCCTGTGTCCTCGGTGAAGCCTGCTGCTCGGCGGCTGGGCTGGGATGAACTGCGCTTTGACCAGGTGTCCTTCCTCAAGGCTTTGTGAAGAACCCTCACTTTTGAAGTCCAAGGCTGGCCTCTCCTCCCCAGCAAAGGCCACAGGCAGCAATGGGGGAGGAACAGGAGCTGGGGCGGGCTGTAGGCTGCTTTTCTGAGCCATCTTTTTTAGGGGCTGCACAGCTTTGTGCTCTTTCAGGGGTCCAGGGGTCCGGCCTGGGCTCTCTTTTGGAGAGGCGGCTGAGGTCTGCTCACTTTCTTTAGGGGCCTCTCCTGCCCCCGCAGCGGCAGGCCGAGCCTGTTCCTGGGAGGCTACCTTAGCATTTTTGGGCAGATGCTTGCTTGGGAGCTCAGAGGGGGCCCCTACCAAGCAGCCCTCGGGAACTAGCAGCCTCTTGCCTTCCAGTTCTGCTTTTAATTCCTTTGCCCGCTGCTTCAGCGGGGAGAAGGACCCGCTGTCCAGAGAGGGCATTCCGCCAGAGGGCAAACACACCAGCTTCGAATTCTTCAGGTTCACACTGCTAACCTGGGAGCCAGCAACCCTGACACACACGCTCCCATTCCTCAGGAGCCCTTTTGTGGGGTCTGCGTTCACACTGGTCCTGGGTTTGTTGGTCCTTACAGGATGTGTTTTTTTCTGGACCAGGCTCAGAATGTAGCCATCCATTTTCTTACTGGATGAAGGTTGGGAGGCAGGCCACAGACTGCTTGGGGATGGTAAGGAACTGTCTGTCTTGGTGACATCTAGTTCTGATCCCACACAAATGTCACTGGCATGGTTCTCAAGCCGCTCCTCTTCCCTCAGTGGGGAGCCCGCCAGACAAAGGAGAAACATTGGGCTCTGCACAGCCACAGCATGCAGTGGACTGGGATAGCGATAGACATCATTCCCGTTTTTAGACACAAGATCACACTGGTACTTGGGGTTCACATCTGCAATGACATCAAGGGAATTAAATTGTAGTGTGGAGGGGAAACAGCAGATTGCCCCTGAGGCCTGGCCTTCACAGCAGCCTTTTTAGTATTCCAGCCATCCTACGAGATCCATAAAACATGTAGAGGGGTACACTCTGAAGAAATGAGTTAAATAGCACCAGCTTGACTCTTTGGCCAGTTTTTATTAAAACAAATGCCTTATTAGAGAATGCCAAAGGGAAAATGAGTCATCCTCTAGTCTACTCTCTCCTCTACGTTCGATTTCTAGTTTCCTTTCAAAATACTTTAAACAAACTATACACTGTGAACCTCATTTTTGATCCTGATTCCCAATGACATATATTCAAATACAACTTGTCAATTAAAGTTCAGGGAAACAGATTAAATTTCAAGATTAATAAAGTTTAAATAATCACAGTATATTTTCAATGATTACACTAAAAAACCACATATTTTAATATAAAGAATTAAGATGTTTTTAATTGCGTGGTAATATTAATGGATAAATTTCACATCACAAAAATGTAAATACCAAAATAAAATGGAACTTTCTTAAATGATTTTGATCTTTTACTTTAGTGATATTATAAATCTCAAATCCTCTTAAATGACTTTCATTTATCAGAGAAAATAAAAATTGAGTTCATCACTAATTTACCCTCCAAAATTATGTTTATTCATTCCAAAATTGAGAACCCTCTCTGTGCCAGGTTGTATGTTAATTATTTAAGGGAAAGCTGTCTGAACTTCCATAACTGTCAGTCTCAGGCAAAAATACACTGGACCCAAAGAAGATGATTTTTAAAGAGAAGACTAATAAAATAAAAATGCCATGTCTCCACCTGTTCAACCCCCAACAAACAGCTTATTCTAAGACAAGGAAACCTCTCTAACATTTTTTCCCATCCCTACTCCCCAACCACCTAAGTCCTATCTTTGCCTTACATAAAGTCACTTTTATTAATACTTCACCATTCATTTATCCCTTTTCCTTAGAGTTGAACAAAACAGGCCAGATTCCAAGGCCCAGCCCAACTGTCTCAATTATGTGAAGATGTGGCATTTGGGAGAACTAGGGGTGTATCTTTAAAGAAAACCTGTACCAAAGTGCTTTTTAATGGGTTTATAAAATTCCCCTTTGAAACCAGACCTGCAGAGCAAAGGGGTGCAATTACCAATGAACTTGAGTCCCAGACACTCTGGATAACAAAGTTCTACTTCCCCAAATGACTGCTGCTGACAACACACACTGTACAAATACAGACACCAACTAGCAACCCCAGCTGCTCAGTGTTACGTTGGCTTTGCCTGGATCAAAAAATTCAACCTTATACCCAAGTGAAAATACAGATAAACCAGGGGTATGTTGATTTGTGCCAGCACCTACAATACCTCCAATCTTATTTTCTCTGCTCTTCCAAGGAATCACAGTATGACAGAACAAAGGAGTCCTGAGTTTCAGTAGTAACTGCCATTTAGCAGATGAGCTTCTAACAAAGGTTTGTAAGCCAAAATTCCTCCTCTATTAGATGAAACAGTTGAATACAATTCCTCAATTTCCTTGTGGTGAAAAAAAACATGGACCTTGCAGTTATACCTCAGGCACTTGAATCCTGCTTCTGCTACTCTAGCTACGTAGCTCTAAATGACCTTACTTAGCTTCACTTTTTGACACATAAAATAGAGCTAACACCTGCACCCTACAGAACTACCGGGAGAATTCAAAGGAGATAAATGTATAGAGAGCACCCAATATGGTATGACACATAGTAGAGATACAGAAACTCTTCCACTAACAATTCATAATTCTCCCTGGAGCTCATTGCTCAATGTGGAGAATTATGGCATAGGGACTAGGGGGATCCCATCATGTAGAGTATTCTGGGAAATATGGAAGGGCCACTGATGGACGTATTTAATGGGCATTGTAGCCTTAAATGGAAAATAGTTCCAGAATGGTTTTCAAAAGAAAATCGAGACAGATGTTGCTTAGTAGTGGGGGTTGTAGCTCAATAGCAGAACATGTTCTTAGTATGCTTATTAGTATAAGACCCTAGATTCAATCTCCAGCACTAAAAAGAAAATGTAGACAAGTTTCACAGCAAAGGATCAGAAACAGAGCCCAAGACTTATAATTATTGGGACGGTATTTCTAAGGTTAAATTGTCTTGCTGCTTTCAGAACATAAAGCCAAATGGCACCCAAGAACACTAGAGTAATTCTTGACATTCACTTAGATCAAACTGGGGGGTTCTAGATGTAATTACAGCACCAACTCCAGCTCTGATGAATTTTATTTTCCATCAGTAAAAGGGATTGAAACTAGGTAACTGAGGGCCCTTGACCCATCCCAATTAACATATCTGTCAATGCTAAAAATTCTTACCTGCAGATTTGGGGCAACCATCTGAGGTAGTCAAGGTTGCCTCCAGGGGGCTGCAAAAGCAGGTGCTGGAATGACAACGGGATAAGCACTCACTGAACACTGAGTTAGAGGAATTGGAAAGGGATCCTGAGGCCCCATCACTCAGTTCATAAAACCCTACAAATGAAGACAGCTGGAATTAAGATCGTGTCAAGGAATCATACACATTCATGCTTGAAAGGAAAACAGGTGAACTCTCTAGGTAGGTGATTTTGTTTAAGGGGGCAAGTTATGTTTCACTGAATTTTAGAGTCCTGATTTTACAGTTTTACTTCAAAAAATCTTTATGAAAAGGCAAAGAGCACATAACTATGAGTAACTTCAAAGTTACTCTCACCTTTACATTGACCCTCCCAGCTTTAAGTTATGTGTAGGAAAGAAACGTAGACCTGAAAGAGCCTCGTCTCTATTACAAATGTTTCCAAAGGAATAACTTTAAGAAAAAAAAAAAACCTAAGGATCCAAATGGTTAAAAAAAAAAAAAAAAAAACTTGTGAAGTGGCCGCAGGAAGTTGAAGTGTGACTAATTTTCTAGCACAGTTTCTCAAGTTTCAAAGGAGGACTGCTCTTCCAGAAATCTCAATAGAAACTTGTATTTTTTTTTTAAACTCAGGAGACTCCAATCAGATCAATCTCATTATTAAAAATTTTGTTCTCTGACTTTATTTCATGCAAATGAAGAGGAGACTGCTTTTTAAAATTCTCTCTGCATTACAAACAAAGCTCATTGCCATTTGCAGGTCTGGAAATGCTAACCACAGGGAGCCACCCATGAGTACAGAATCTAGTCTGGCTCACTCACCTGAGCTGGGCCGGCTATCCATCTCCAGGTGCTCTTCGGATGTCTTTTCTACATCCAGTCTCAGGTCACTGATCTGCTTGTCGAGTTCTTGCAACTGATTCAACAAACCAGCATCTCTTCTCCTCAGACAATTCTGATTAAGAATAAACAGGGAAAGGAAAAATGAACACACTCTGATGGCAAACATCACAAAGACTGTTCTAAATATTCAAATTATCCATCTAAAAGATTCACTAACCCAAAAGCATGGTACTGGCAAAGAAACAGATCCGAGGATCAGTGGAATAGATTAGAAGATGCAGAAACAATTCCAGACATACTCAGCCACCTCATCTTTGACAAAGGAGCCAAACACCCTCACTGGAGGAAAGATAGCCTATTTAATAAATGGTGTTGGAAAAACTGGATTTCAACCTGCCAAAGATTAAAACTAGACCCATCTCTATCCCACATACTAAACTAAGATCGAAGTGGATTAAAGATCTAAATATTAAAACAGAAACACTAAACTTGCTGGAAGATAAGTTGGGTAGAACACTTGAAGACACTGGCATTGGAAAAGACTATGAACAAAACCTCAGCAGCACGGGAACTAGCACAAAGAATCAACAACTGGGATCTCATCTTATTAAAAAGCTTCTGCACTGCAAGAGAAACCACCAACAGAGCTAAGAGACAACTTGCAATGTGGAAAAAAATATTTAGCAGCTGTACCTCAGACAAAGGACTACTATCTAGAATCTATAAAGAACTTTAAAAAATCAGACCCCCTAAATTTAAAGGCCCAATTCAAAAATGGGCATCTGAAATGAGCAGACATTTCTCAGACAAAAGAAGTAAAAGCAGCAAATAAACATATGAAAAAATGTTCAAAATCACTGGCCATTCCAGATGCAGATGAAAACAACACAGATTCCACCTCACCCCAGAAAGAATGCCTGCTATCAAGAAATTAACCAATAATGGGCCGGGCATTTAGCTCAGTGGGTTCGATCCCCGGTACCAAAAAAAAAAAAAAAGAAAAGAAATTAACCAATAACAAATGCTGGCAGGGGTGTGGAGAGAAAGGAACCCTTCTCCATTGTTGGTGGGAGTGCAGACTGGTGCAACCACTGTGGAAATCAGTATGGAGATACCTCAAAGAACTAGGACTAGAGATCCCATTTGACCCAGCTATTCCCCTGCTGGGAATCTTCCCAAAAGATTTAAAAGAATCATACCACAGCGATATATGTGCACCCATGTTTATAGCAGCACAGTTTGTAATAGCTAAAGCTTGGAAATATCCCAAGTGCCCATCAACTGGAAACTAGAAAAAGAAGATGTGTTTTTTTAATAAAATGGAGTTCTACTCAGCCATAATGAATGAGAAACTAGAGACATTTATAGCTAAATGGATACATACTGAGGCCATCCTCTTAAGTGAAATAAATAGGACGCCGTGTAAATACCAAAGTTTCTCTAGTGTGAGAAACTGAGAATGTAAATAAGGATTAAAATGAGTAACTGATAATCTGAAATAGGAAGAAAAGGTTCAAAGGGGTAGGGGAAGTGAGAGGGGACGGGGAAAGGAAAGAAGGGAAAGAAAAAATTATGAGAAAAGGAAAAAATGGAAACAAGTCTTTGTAAATAGGGAAGGGTGGAGGGGGTGAAGGGCGCACAGGTAATGGGGAAAAAATAAAAACCAAGATACATCATGTACAGGTACAAGTTCCCAATGATAAATTTAACTGTATTGTATACCTAAAATGTACCAATAAAAGAATTTAAGGAAAAAAAAAGATTCACTAATCCTTCCACAGCTAAAATTTTACTGCATAACCTGAAGTAAAGAAAAACTTCAAGAATATCAAGATATGCCCTATTTTTAGTTCTACTTTGTCACATTTGAAAGTTTCCTCATTTAAAAAAAAATTGTTTTCAGTTTTAATATATACAAATGTGACTTTTTATAGATCACAGCAAGAAAACTGCATAGACTTTAAATCATGTGGCATACAGCCAGCTGTAAAAAGACTACTTAACAGTAGACTTTCAAATTCGATGTCAGAGTAACAGATTTCCTACAATACATTATAATCTTACTTAGGTGAGGTTTTCTGGCCAAATGTCTCGGCCTGCAGAGCTTTGTTTTCTATTAGTTGTTTTGTGGGGTTTAGTCAGTCTTACGGCCTTTGAAAGTGAGAAACTAATGCTAATAGCTAGTGCCAAGTACTATAATGTGAACTGGCAGAACCCAAAACCCTCCAGGGAAAGCCTAACAGGATTTGAAGATTTGAACTCAGCTCGAGTTTCCAAAGGTAAGGGATTGCTTGCGCTAAGTCACACCGCCACCTAGTGCTTCCTACCACTGTAAAGGCAAAATAACTCAGAAGGCATCTGGTTCAAATCATGAACGCCAAGTCTACAAATGAAAATAGTGCCATAAACACTGACTGGACTGGAATTCTCCTGACGCAATGCCTTATTTCCCTCAAAAAGACATGAGGACTAGCCTCTCACAATCTTAAAGAGTCACAAACACAAAAAGGTGCTGTTGTACAAGACAAGGCAAAAAATGTGTATGTCCAGGCATAGTCTGGGAGAATTGGCTCAAATCAATGTTACATACAAATCTGGTCTGTTACCAAAGAAACACAGTAAAATGCCAAAATAGACATACTGAACAAACAACAGCTTACATCCTTACAAAACAGATGCATATGAGTATCTACTCCTCCTTTGATTTAAAAAGCTGACGTAAACCACATGCTTGTGTGCTAAAATTTTAATTTCTTCAGAAAAAAAAAATCAAACAAGAAAAAGGACTTTGATGCTCAAAAACATTAATCATCTGGAAAGAACTAGCCCAGGAAAACACATGACAAATAACCACATGGCATCTCTACTTTATTCTAAGGGGGCCATCATCTAGCGTGTGTCTAGTTTCAAGATAACATCACACAGTCAGATAAGGATCTTTCTGCTGTTTCCAAAACTACATTTTGAGGTTCCTGAAGTAAAGCTGGCGCCATTATTCCGAGGTGGGGTCAAGCGCTGTTCTTGGTACATCAAGATCCAGGGTCCTTCAGCTTCCCCATAAGGAAGTCTGCACAGAAGGTCCGAGTCGCTGACGGAACCCCAGCGAGACCAGCGCTCCTGAAAGCAGGGTCTCTTCTCCCGCGTCCTCCGCCCATCAGAGCCCGCAGAATCTATGAAGTACAGAAGCCGGGAGCGTCCCCCGCCAGGCTGCCCCGGGCGGTCGCACCTTCCGCCCGGTACAAAGGGCTCCCTCTGCAGCCCACCAGGGCGGGGGGCGTACAGGGAGCGCCGCGAGGGCCGTCCTCAAAGTCGGCTCGGACAGTGCGGCCGCCGCGAGCCCCCTCCCCGCTTTCGTCCCTCCCAGAGAGAGGAGAGGAAGGCAGAGACCTGGAGGAAAACGGCGCCGGGACGGGGTCGCGGGGCCCTGCGGGGAGGCGGGCGCTCGCCTGCGAGGGGGACAGAGGGCGCCAGCGCCCCCGGAGCGGCCGCCGGCCCGTACTCCGCGCGGCACAAAGCGGGCACACGCAGGCACGCGTGGGCGCTGCCCTCGGGCTCGGGCGCTCTCGGGGAAGCTAGCGCTCCCCGGCCCCGGGCGGCCCCCGCGCCCCAGCCCACCTGCCTGGCCCCGGCGGCGCGACATACCAGCTGCTTCCGCAGCAGCAAGATGTTCTCCTCCAGGAACTTCTCCTCCAGGCGGCTCCGCGGCGCCTCCCCCGGCAGCTCCCCGGCGCGGGGCGCGGTGCCACCGCGCAGGGCGCCCCGGACCAGCAGCTCCTGGCGCTGGCGCAAGAAGCCCAGCTCCGCCAACCCGGCCAGCGTGGCCTCCTGCCGCTCGCGGGTGCGCTGCCGCTCCGAGTCCGCCTCGCCCTTCTCGCCGCGCGCCGCGCCCGCCGAACTCGGCTTCATGACCCCGCCGGCACGAGCGCCCGGCAGCGCGAGGAGCGCGGTGCCCCCGGCCCGCCGCTGATAACGCCCAGCCGGCGCGACGTCACGCGCGGCCGCCCGCGCCCCCGCCCCGCCCTGTGCCCGCCCCGCGCTCGCCGGGCCCCTCGGCTGCGCCCCGAGCCGCTCATTGGCTCCGCGCGCTCCGCGCTGCCTGCTCCCCGCGGCCCCGTGAGCTCCGCGCCTGCGGCTGGGCCGCCGCCCGGTGCGCTCGCGCCGGCGAGGATAGTTTCCGTGGGTTTTGTTTTTGCTGCAACTCCATTTTGTAAAAGCAAGCAAGACAAAGCACCATGCCGTCCTAAAACTTCAGGTTCTGTTGTTTGAATTTTAAAGGAAATTCTTACTGTAAAGATTGCCCGGAGGGTTCTGAGAGGCCGCGTTGAGCTTAGGTTTTGGGGTTTTTTTAATTATTGTTAGTCTCTCTTCACTGGAAGTCTGAAACCAGACTATCTGAATCAATCCCTGTTTCGCCTCAAAGGCTGTGTGGGGGAGTTACAGAACCTCGCAGTATCACCACCACACCCGAAATGGAGCTCCTAGCAGAACCTGCCTGCTGCAAGTCCTAGAATAACATACAGTGTCATGTATACACATATATGTGCGCACGTATGTGCGAGAGGGGTGCGCCTCCATCGCGGCTGGCTGGCAGGCACGTACATTGTAAGTTGCAGCTCCCCCCCACGGGGGGGAACCTATGAAATGCCACTGAAGGATCACTTGTGATATGGTCGCCCTTGCTTGGGACACTGGCCCCGGGGAATGTCAGTGGGCTCGGGATCTGGAATGCCACTAGCTGGCTTGTCTGTGATATGGTACCATGTGTATTTTAAAAAGCAATGCGTGCACACACCTTAGGAACTGAATCCAGCAATTATCTGCTGAAGTTCAGGCAGTGCTGGGTGAAAGCGTGCGTCTTACATCATTACTCCAGGTTCTTAGACCTTTGCCCAGCCTCTTGCCTCTGCTAGGAATTTTATCCATTCCCCCTCTCTGTGTGGTCTATCTTCCTGCCAAAATCAGTTCCCTGGCTTCCCTCCTTTGAACTCCAGTCAACTGCATGAATATGTGGTCCTACCACAAGCTCTTGTGGGATTATTTGTCTGGGTAGGCACACACATCTGTGCATGTAGGTATTTATGTGTAGCTCTTTTCCTCTGCTCCATTATAAAAGCTCCCCCGAAGGCAAGGACTGTTTTAATACCTTCTTATTGTCACTGTTCTCAGCACAGCACCTTGCAAGCATTCAGCTGATAATTACTAGAGGAAGACTCAACAGAATGTGGGGTGGTTGTAAATTGTTTTTTCATTAACATACTTCTTAGCTAACTTTTAAACTTAATAGTACCCATTTAATCTCTACTACAAATAGAATTAAGTCGGCTTTTACCAAAAAGACAAAAACAAAAGCTAGCGCTTCCTTGACACTCCTCAACCCCCTCTGGCCACCTCCCACAGACATGAAAGAGATTGCAACTTTAATTCTTAATTAACCAGATTCTCTATTAGATCTAAAAATGGAATTATGTTCAAGGTTTTCCAGGCATACAAAATCAGTTCTATTCAGGTCACCTCTTCTTTGTGCCTACTGTGTGCCAAGTTCTACTTCATAATACAGGAATCAATTTTGCTCCCTCATTTTAGTCAGACATTGAAGAATAATGACTTTCCTGCCTGTCAAATGCCCCTTGCCCTTATCGTCCGTCATTGTTTCATTCTACTTATTTCCAAAAAACATTTTGCTCTGGTTCTGAATTACATTCCTTCAGGCTGGGTGGAGTCTATTATTGTGGCCTGTGTTATATCACACACTGACAACTATATTTATATGGGGGACTGAAACATGTTTTTACACACTAGCAATAAATCTTGTTAAAGCAGACAAGTGGCTATGTCTCCAAACCCTCCCACCCCTTCTTCCCGCCAGATGACACTCTGAGCAGGCTCATTAGTCCAGGGCGAGCCATTTGCCCTAACAGCTTGTACATCTTCTTGAAACAGTGTTACCACCAAGTTTAAATATGAAAACTAATGTATTCAGATAGTTCCACCAATAAATGGTCACAAATAGGAAAAAAGGTTATGCTTTCCACAGTATCCATTACGCATTAATAAATAATGCTATCATTTACATGCCAATTAAGACAAACTTTAGCTGTCAAATGAAGTCAGGAGCAAGGAGCTCAGTGCTCTAATTGTTTTTCCAGGAAAGCACCCAATGTCATCAGATTAAGTGTGACTCACTGGGCTGCCCCAACAGCCGAATATTCTCCTCTCCAATCCAGTCCTCTGGACTTTCTTTCCTCTTTGACTCTTTGTTTTGGTTGCGGTTATTTGGAAGGCAGTTGAAAATAATCACCAGCTGCTTCCTAATGGGACCTCACTTTCCCCTACAGTTTTCTTTCCCTTTCTTTTTATAGCAGGGACTGTGCTTCTTCCTATCTCCTTTCAAGCATTGTTCAGCCCTAGTTAGTTCTTGTGCTTTTCCTTGGGCCTCTGTCTTCTCAGAAAAGCTACTTATCAACACTCAGAAAATGTGGTACTAAAGACGGAGTGGATCTGAAAAAAAAGCTGCCGTTGCCAGCAGGAGAGTCCTGGTTGAACATACTGCAGTTGTGCAGCTGTGCTTAGAGATGTTTCCTGGCCACAGTCCGAAAGAATCCTCAGATCCCACAGTCTCCAGCTTTGCCCTTGGGCAGAACAGTTTCTAAGAGTAACCCTGCCAAAGCCCAAGCATCATTCTACAAATTCCTGATCCAGCAGTGAGTGTGCTGTTGCCGACAAGGAAAGGAAAGACCATCAATTGCACATTTTGCAATAGAGAAAAGCAACAAAATGATGCCTTGCAGCTTTTATGACCAAACAAATGCAATGATGTAATTGGGAAAAGCTGTCTCCAAACAGGAGGAGGAAAAGTAAAGGGCAATCCTTTGAGTTTGGGTGATGACCACCATTTGAGGGTCTGGGATCAAAGCTCCAGCCAGACATCAAAGCCCATTTGAGTCTAATGCCAAAGGAGTGACAGTGAATTAAACTTCATATGTAAACTAATTAGTTTGACCCCCACAAGCAGGCCTTAGGGTCCATATTGGAGAAAGAAAGCAGACATTGAAACAAAAGAACAGGAAATAGAAAAGTTGGTAGAAAAACTCAGCCATTATTATGTGAAGTGACCCTAGACATTTTAAAGATCTTTTGAGGGCAGAGGGGGATAGGGAATGGCAGAGGAAACGAACTTTTTTGGGGGGGGGGTGCCAGGGATCGAACTGCGGTCCTTGCACTTGCAGAGCAGACCGGCAGAACCACTGAGCTAAATCCCCAGCCCAAGGAAATGAACTTTTGACAATGCTGGTCTTGTTTGAAAGGTTGTGAAACAGCTTCTCCCATCTCTGGCTGCACAACCGACACATTCACACTCGTAGAAGAAAAGGTTATCTCCCCGATGATTCCATGCACTTCACTTCTTCCGGAAGCTCAGGGTTCCTCATGCAGAGCACTGTGATTTCCAAAGACTCTCATGTCTCCATCTTTTTACCTTTTTTTGGTGGTACTGGGGATCAAATCCAGGGAAACTTTACCAGTAAGCTACATCCCTAGCCCTTTTTAAAATTTTTTTATTTTGATACAAGCTCTCACTAAAGTTGCCTAGGTGGAACTGGAACTTGCAATCCTCCTGCCTCAGCCTCCTGCAGTGCTGAGATTACAGAGGTGTGCCACTGTGCCCAGCTACTCCCCCACTGTCTGCATTATTGATATCTCTGTCAATCTCAGAGTTCAGTCACTTAACTCTGTCATTTCTACTGGTTATCTTTACAGGTAGAAGGAGCAGGATAGCAAGTGTACATACACCCTAGAACTACGTACCCTGGAACCAAAGCCATAAAACAAGTAAGACTCCTTCATTCTCATGCAAACTTTAAAAGTATTTCAGAGACAAGTGGTTTCCTTAAACACTTGTATTAGGTGAGTTTTGCCTTTATTTTGCTTTATGGGGACTGTTCCCCAGTTTTTTAAAATTGATGATATGACAAGCTGGCAAACCACTTAACACCTTATTTGATAATCCATAGAATATTTCTTTATAAAGATAAACACTAATGATTTCTTAAAGTAACAAAATCTAAATGTAAGACAAATCTTTTTAATAAGAAAAAAACTGTAAAAAGCCGGCTTCTAATAGGATGAAAGCGATCTGTACCGTCATTGTTACATTGCAACTCTTTGAATAATCATTCACTTATTCAATAGGTATTATTCAGTCCCTAACATATACCAGGCACTGAGACACAGAATCAGGGTTAGCCCCTACCTTGTGGTCTAGGAGGTAAATTGGAATAAAACAAATAATTATATACATGTGTGTGCACATATATTTCCAAACTTCGAAGTAACTACCTCAAAAAGCAAAATGATATTTTTAAAAGCAGGTATATTTTTCAAGAAAATGCAAATCAAAACCATAATGGGATATCATCTCATCCCAGTTAGAATAGCTATCAACAAAAATAACAGATGCTAGCAAGGATGCAGAGAAAAAGAAACTCTGATATACTATTAATGGGAATGTAAATTAGTACAATCACTAAGGAAAACAGTATGGAAGTCCCTTAAAAAAACTAGAAGTAGAATTATTAGGGCCAAGGATGTAGCTCAGCAGTGCTGCAACTGCCTGGCAAGCACAAGGCCCTGAGTTCAATCCCTAGTACCAAAAAAAAAAAAAAAGGAAAAAAAAAGAAACATAAAAGTAGAATTATTAGAGAATTCAGTAATTTCACTACTGAGTATTTATCATAGGAAAAGAAATGCATCAAAGAGACACCTGTATTCCCATGTCTATTGCACTAGTCACAAAATCCAAATATTGAGTCAACCTAGCTGTCCATAACAGATGAATGGATAAAGCAAATAGGAAATGGAATATTAATTAGTCAACCATAAAAAGAGTGAAATTCTGCATTTGTGGCAACATGGATGAAGCTGGAGAGGATTGTATTATGTGATACAAACTAGGAACAGAAAGACAAATGTCATATGTTCTCACTTATATGTGAAAGCTAAAAAAAACGTTTTGATCACATAGAAGTAGAAAGTAGAGCAATGGTTACAGAGGCTGGGAAGGGGTGGGGAGATGAAGAGAGGCTGCTAAGTGTAGGGTAAATAGGAAGCCTATCTTTTCAAGTCGTATGAAACAGTAGCGCAGCCATACCTGACAACAATTGTATTTTCAAAATATCTAGTGGAGAGACCTTTGAATGTTCCCAACAAAAAGAAGTGATAAATGTATGAGGTAATATGCTAGTTACCTAATGCGATCATTACAATTCTATATATGCGTTGAAATATCAAATCATATGCTATAAATATGCATTTATGAATCGCTTAAAATTATTTTAAAAAATTTTAAAGCAGATATATTCTCTGATTATATGAAGAAAGTCATACTCAAATGAAATCATAAAAATGCATCCCTGACTTTTGTACTAGTTAAGTTTTTTCCAGGGAAGGGAAATCTTATGCTTTACTTTTCATTACTATTTTATTTTAACATTTCCTCTCCCTGAAGCCATATGTGAAGTTTCTATAGAGAGATACACACTCCATAGCACAACAGTCCGATACTTTCATCCACATGTTACAGACTGGGCTGCAGTAACGGGCACCGACACAGGAACTTTGCAGTCGCTGCCCTACTGGGCTCCGTGTGACCTTTCCCTTGGAATAATCCTGGAAAGGAGAGAGTATTGGCGAGACCCAGGGGACTGTGAGCAGCTTCCGGGGTCCCCTGTCCTTTTCTCCCTCGCAGACACACCTGGCCACTCAGGCGCCGTTTGCTCGAGAGCGCCAGACTAGGGCCATGGAGCAGAGGCTTCCGCTCCGAGGCGCGGACAGCCGGGCCCGCTTTCTCCACTTCCTCTGCTCTTAGGAGCCCTGCTCTCTGAGGCCAGGCAGGACACAAAACAACCTCGCACGAAGCGCAAAACATATTTGCCTCCAAGACCCACACCTCCACTTTAATGAAGGCCCCGGGTGTCCCCTCCCTGTGGAAAGTCCAGAAGGCCGTGGTCACCCAGGGAGAGGCTGCAGCCGTGGTGCTGGTGCTGGCGCTGGCAGAGGCCGAGGTGGCCGCGCCCCACAGAGAGCCGCTTCCTCTGATCCCTGCACCTCGCGGTGTGAAGAGTCTCACATCTACTTCAAACAGAAATCAGGCCCGGAGCGCGTTTGGGCTGGGGGAGGACAGACTTGTGAAGAGCCTGGGGTCCCAAGGGAGGGCGGCTGCGAGGACGGACGGCCGTGCGCCGGCCGCAGAGATTCTCGCGGGCCGGGGGGAGCCCTGGAGCCGCCTCATCTCCCTTCCTCCCGAGTGCCCTGCTTTGAAGTCTGGAAGGGCGCTTGCTTCTGACCACAGACGGCGCAATTCCTTCCATTGAGTGCGGTACAGGCCGACCCCATTCTGACAGCCAGGGAGTCTTGCTAGTGATGAAGAAACACTGCCATTGTTAGTCTCCACTCTTCTCTCTCCCAAACCCCATGGAGGAATCTGGTTGGCCCACTCTTGGCTTTAACAGCTCTTTTCATCAGAAGTTGGATCCGATTCCAGCATGGCACTTCCGGATGTGGTCCAGGGATATGGGTTTCAGGCTCGGGCTGGTTTCAGCTCCAGCCACATCACTTTCTACCATCCAAAATGCTCTTCACACACTGCTTGGCCACCTTGGCCTTTCTCAGCCTTGTTTTTCTCATCTGCAAAAATGGGGTTTATGCCTGAACTTATAGGAAGGTTGTGAAATAAAGTTTGGTTACCCTCAAGGGTAACCAGCCTTGATACTCACATGAGGAAACACACATTCATATTTTTTTAAAGTATACTAAGGGTATTTCCATGAAATAAAAATTATCATGGGCCAGGGATTTGGCTCAGTGGTTTCGCCGCCTGCTGCGCAAGCGCAAGGACCTGAGATCGATCCCCGGTACCAAAAAAAAAAAAAAAAAATTATCATTAGCTATCTTGCTTGCTTTGAAAGTTCTCATAAAGCATGCATGGCACATTGTTTTTAGAGCATTTTATTTGCTTTTCAACTACCACTCACTCAAGGACACAAAGATAAAACCCAAGGATCCTGCTCTTAGACAATATGGACCAGTGGAGCTGCGTGGTGCATCGGGAAGAGCACAGGCTTCAACTGAGGCTGAATTCCTTCACCAAGTCATTCATGCTCTCTCAACCTCACCTGGTTCATTTTGTGAAATGGGCACTTACTTAATTTGCAGCAGATGTGAAGAGTCCAACACATAGCAGATGCCAGAAAGGGTTGACTTCCTTATTTCTTGCTTTGTATATTTATCTGAGGTATTATTTAAGTTATGAAGTTTATACACCTCTTCCCTTTTTTGCATAGCCTCTTATTATGGAAAATTTCAAATCATGAAAGCAGAGAAAATAGTTTATTTCCATAAGCCCATCACCCACGTTAGCAATTACAAACAGAATTATAAACAGGCTCTATTTTGACAATTTTAATACCAGCTAATATAAAATACTTACAGAAAAAAGATATTCTTTCCATCATCACTTTATTGTCAAGATATATGAAAAACACAATAAATGCTAGATGTTTTTATCATCATCAGTTTTTTCTCATGAACTAACCCAAAAACCTTTTGCAGATCTCATATAATACATCTTTCATCCAAAAAGTAAACCAGTCAGCCTGAAAAGCCAAAGCATCCCCAGTGTCTAACACAGGTTCTCTTCATTTGGGTTTGAGACATTTTTCATGAACGACTAAATTTCCTGTTACATAGATTAAACTAATGACCACTATACACAACGATACTGAAGCCAAAAATGTGACTTCAAAAACTCAGAAGAGAATGCTTGCCTTGGCATTGCCTGTCTTATTCAGTGAGATTTGAAACTCCTTGAGGGCAGGACAAATCCTACTTCATCTCAGACTCTCTCAATGATGGATACAGAGCAGACTCACCAGCGCTTGCCCAACTCAGATAGATTGAGATGATTCCTATCTGTGACACCCAAAAGTTCTGACTCTGGAGAATTCTATAAATAGATATTTAAAAACAAAAATTGCATGTTTGTCCTCTCTGCTCCATTTTCAGGAGTGTCTGAGTATGTGCACTTTAGGTAAATGTGAGGAAACAGGAAAGAGAGAAAGCGTTCCATTTCTGTAAAGATAAGAATGAAGTCTGATAAAGACAATAGACATTTGGGGTCAGGAGAGTTAAAACAAACAGACTACTCAGCCTGTTTGAAGTTGACAAGAAACAGAGAACTACCCACTGGCCCATTGTGGAGCACAAAGCAGCGTAATCAGCATTTCATCAATGGGTTGGCACCATGGGGTGGCCAGGCAGAGCCGGCTGGCACTGTGCAAAAAGCCCTGACTATTTTCATCTAGAAAGCATTTCTACTTGAACTCATCCATGCAGAGTGTGTGTGTGTGTGTGCGTGCGCGCGCGCACGTGCACGAGCATGTGTGTAATGGTGGGGAATTCACTAATCTGGGGTTCAGAATTTCTCATTGCTCACAGCATTGGGATTAATTCCTAAGAAGACTCTTAGCAATTTCATTTTGTTTTCTTATGAATCTAAGTTGAGTCCTTTGTGGTAGTCAGTAGCATCTCAGAGTCCTGAGCACCACTAGGGTTTTTTTTAAATGTTTATTGAATTAGGTAGAGGTGAGGAGTAGAAATCACTAGCATAATATTAAATAAATACCATTTTCACTAAAAACAGTACTTTCATGAAGGCTCTTCTAACCGAAAATGATTCCTTTCTAAGGATGTTTGCCTGCAAGCTCCCTTGTTTTTTGGGGTTTTTGTTTTTTGTTTCTTTGGTACCAGGGATCGAACTCGGGACCTTGGGCTTGACGAGGCAGGTGGCGGAACCACTGAGCTAAATCCTCTCTAAGCAAGGAAACAGTCACACAAAAAACTGCTCAAGTCTGTGCCCTTCTTCGGTGCTACTGAACGCATCCCCCCAGTACCCAGCAGATCCAGGGAGATGCTGACTGCTGGGCTTTTCCCAGGGGCTTCTGGGAAACCAGGGTCTCCCTTGCCAGCAGCCAGCTGCTGTGTGCAGCTGCTGCTGAGAGCACAAAGCCCCTGGTTCTGAGGCACGACGGGCGTCCGTTTATGCATCACACCTTCCGCTTGTGCACCTGGGGGACTTCGCTGGCTTAGAATAAACACAGAAAATAACACTCCACGTGTATACCTTTCCCTTCCCTTTGCAGTTCATTTCCACATCAAGGAAGTCGGTTTTTCTATTTTCAGTAGAGCAGAGCCCAACTTAAAATTACAGCCCATATCACTCTCCTAGCTATACCACTTGTGTCTAATGACATTATCCAAACCAAGTCACCCTCCTGACATTTCCTCCTTCCTCTTGAATGAGCCCCTCCTCCAAGGACCCTAAATAAATACCTGGGCAGTGGGAGGCAGTGGAATTAAAGTGGATCTCAGGCACACTAGATTCTGTGTAGAACAACAAAAACTCAGAATGGTTTAGCATGTGCCCCAAGCAAGGACTTTATTCACTAATTGCTCAATCCTTGGTATTTACCAGAAGTGGTTCTCTCCAATTTGTCTTCCAAGAAGTTTAAAAAAAAAAAAATCAGCCCTTTTACCTTTCCTCGATGTCATCAGAAAGAACAAAACTCCAAAACTGAGCATGTTTCAGTCTCCGCCCATCCTTTCCACCCTGTGCTCTGACTCCGAGCCTATCAGAGGGATGTGAATGATGAGGCTACACTTCCCACTGACCCAGCTGTTTATAAACAAAGCTCTTCCTTCTAGAAAAGGCAATGGCATTTAAATTGCTGAAAATGATCGGCCTCAACTCATCTGAATTTCATGTCGGGTGTAACGCATTCCGGAAATAGGAACCACGAGAAGTTTCCCTTTTTTGCAAATTACCTCCAGATGTGGCCTACAGAAGAATCTTTATTAAAATATCACACAGTAGCTAGTGCCCCATAATTTCTTCTTCTGTCACCTTGTTCGGAAGATGAATAACAAACCATCGATCAGAGAAAAAAAGCTCTAGGTGTTATCTGGGATCAGGTTTCAAACTGCAGCAACGTCTCCCACTTCCATAGACTGCAGCCACCTTACTCTGCCTTCCCTTGTCTTTTTTCCATAGCACTTTATTACTCTAAATTATTTATTTATTATGTTCATTGTTCATTGTCTGTCATCCTCACTAGAACGCAAGCTCCACAAAAGCAGGGAACTTTGTTTTGTTCACTGATATGCCTTAAGGGCCTAGAACCTTGGCTGACACACTTAGCTGCACAATATTTGCCAGTGAATGAGTGAGTCTGTCAACTTCTATCAGATTCAGATTTCTAGTCCTGACCTCCAAGTTGGCACTCATGTCACAGGTCCTGTTCCATGCAGACCTTTAAGGTGGTGCAAGGATACATTCATTCTTACTTCCACACACACTCGGGTCACTCATTTATCAAATCTATGGAGATGCTTCCTTTCAAATAACTCTCCACTTTGTCCCTTCTTCTGTATTCCCATTGCCCCAGTCTACACAATTAGCACCTCAAATAGAGTTCTAATTGACCTCTTGGTCTCCAGTCTCTGCCCCCCACAGATTATTTTGCATGTTTTAAGCATCGTTTTGATCGCAGCAGTCCTCTTTAATCGGCTCCCCTATCAAAACCAGCCTTCCTAAGCAGTCAAATGGTCAGGAGTTAGGTCTTGAAGAACTACAGAGTGTTGCACAGGCAAATGAGTTACCCCATGCAGGGGTGGAGGAAAGGTGCTGGGGGAAGGCTCATTGCATGGTAGTCTGGACACCATCCCAGAAGACCTGAAGGGGGAGCTGTTGGAAGAGATGTAGGTCTAGGGATGAGGTAGGTGAAAATGATGTTTGGGGAAGCAATCTGGTGAATGGATAGAAGCACTGTTTGAGGAAGACTAACCAGAGACAGAATTTATGGAATACTTGCAAGAGAGTTGACTATTAATGCAACAGTTACCTATACTGTGGCCATGATATCTCAGGTAGCATTCCAGGTGTTAGGGTACAGCAGAGAATTTCTCAGAATTTTGGGAACAGATGGGGAGAAAGACCAGTGACAAGCCATTGTGTGTCCTTGTGTTAGCTTGGCTGCCTCACCTGGCCACAACAGGCTCTCAGAGCCAAGAGAAGCACTAATGACCAAGTCATCGCTACCCCTCATTCCATTGGGCTGCTCTTGAGACCAGGACACTGGTGAGTTAGGGAAAAGGAAGGAAATGTGTCTTCTAACTCAAGAATCAACACACATTTTCTGTAAATGACCAGATAGTAAGTGTTTTAATTTTGTATGCCCTACAATCTCTGTCACTACTCAACTATGTCATTGTAGCACAAAGCACCCTCAGACAACATGTGAACAGAAAGTGTGATTGTGTTCCAATCAAACTTTATTTACAATAACAAGTCAGCAGACTTGGTCCACAGATCAGGGTTCACTGGCCTTTGCTCTATGATATGAAGACATTCTAAATCTAATGCTCAGTTTTAATTAAGAGACAGAAAGAATATAAAGGTTAGAGACCAGAAAGCTGGAATGGAATCCCAATTTAAGAGACTGGGGCTGTAATCGGGCATGCTAGGCAAGCACTCTACCACTGTTGCCTAGCATGCCCGATAAAGGCCTGTTTCGCATCTCCAGCACCACAAACCAACCCCTAAACAAGAATCCCAACTTTACAACAAGCTATGTTGCATTAGGAAACTAAACCACAGTTGCCTAATGCCTAAGATAAGACATAGCATTACATGGTGACCAGTCAGATGGTCTGGGTTCAAATTCCAGTGCTACCACTCTACCTTTGGGCAAGTTTCTTGAGGAAGCCTGTGAGCTTTAGTCAGCACTATTTTCCAGGGGATGAAAAAAATCATCTTCTTTTCTGAAAGGAGGAAATGAAATTGTGCATATCCAAGGTTTGCCACAAATCAAGCACTTGTAATGTTAGTTATCATCACAATTATATTACCATGCAGTTTCCCAAGCAGAAACTATTGAGACAATTCATAAAAATATTTGTTTCCTTATTTCAGGGCTTAAAAGCAAGGACGTTGTTCTGTTGTCATACTCCTGTTAAGTCCTAACAGATTCCACATAACCACAGGAAGCTACAGCCCCCTTGTACCACAGCCGCTGCTCTTTCAGATGATTGCCTGTAAGTGGCTTTCACATTCTGAAGATTATCATGCATAATGTATTATGCTTATGTCAGGATTAAATTTTTCCCATTGATTGGCCTCTTGCCTTTATCAAGGATTTTGCTGGCCAGCACTTTGTCTCTAGAGGAAGCTGCGTTTGCTTTCTGGGATGGTGAGCACAAAGAATATCTTTCAGGTTTTGTGTTTTTAAAGCAACTAATATGCTTTTTGTCCTCCAGTTACAACCAAGTTAAAATTCTGCAATACACTGTAGATTTCCTGAGCTGGATATGTGAGTGTCCCAATCACTCCAGCTCCTTCAGGAGGAATCTGGGGACTGGAATATGGGCAGCTCCTCCAGGGCACCTTGTTCTTCTGGGAATTGGCACCTGGACTGAGGCAAGCAAGTAGACTCAAGCCTTTTGGAAAGTGTTCTATTCCGGGGCACCGTGACCACCGTTTAACTTGAATACATAAGTAACCTTTCACATAACTTCACATTTTATTGCACATATCAGGAGTACTATTGCACCAAATTTCAGCAAAATGATCCTTATCTGTGTGAGAATCTCTAGGATCATCTTTGTTGTTTATTGTCCTCTACTAAAATGCATCCCAGAAATCTTTTTGGCTGTTCATGTAATGGCCTTTTGAGCCAGGGGGTGGACTGTGTCCTCTATTCTTGTCATCATTAGTCAGCACAGTGACCTTCCTGCCTGCCTAGACAGTGAGGGGCTGCATTTCAGGTTGTCTCCTGTCTGTCAGGCAATCCAAGCTGCTGTACAACTCATGCTCTTTCTTAGAAGTAATCAGCCACAGGGGCAAAGGCAGTAAACAGTAATTAATATGCAAATTTGCAAGTATCTTGCCTCTGGGTGCTGAGGCTTTGTTTGTTTGCACAGTTGTGGACAAACTGGGGTTTGTCTTAACCATAATTAGCAGGATAAATATAAAATTATGACAGTAATTGTGAGCTAGCTTTTTAAAAATGGTTATATAGCCCTGCTGGGTCTGAGCTGCCATGGCTCATCAGGGGGTGCCTCCAAAAATGAATTTTAAAATGCTGAAATATCCATTTTAATTAAAAGGCAAACACTGAAATGAGTTTTTCACTTCAAAAATCACAGTTACCGAGCAACAAATCATTGATGCATATATTTAAAATTAGTATTTTTACATCAGTTGACCTTATCCCAATACAAAAAAGGAGAAAGAGGATCACTTTCAATAATGAAAAGTAATACCTATTAAATGCTTTGTAGCAGTTACTGTGCTATGCACTTTCTTGCATTATTTCAATGACTCTTCCCAGCAGCCAGACTAGATGGGGCTATTAATATCCATACAGGTGTGGAAGCTGAAGGTCAGGCACCTTTTCTCTAGACAGGTTTTTCTGATTTTACATTCCCATTGTAGTGTCCTCAAAATTCTCTGCAGACTCCATTTGTTTGGGGATCTGGTTTTCCCCTCTCTGATAAGTCTACCATTTAGTAATGGATTCATCATCAAGCCAGCTCTGACCCGTCGCTTTAATTCTAACCCACAACAGATTCTCATTTCTGCTACCCAGGAAAGCTCAGGTTTCTTAGCCTGATGCTGAAACTTCTCCGCACTCTGGCCACCACGTTCCAAGTTTGGTTTTCCATTTTGCCCTTCTGCTATTCACCCCAGCTCCCATTAGTGTTACCTGGGAGGGAGTACCACTATATCTGTTCCTCAAGGTGAACTGGGGTGCAGAACAGAGGAAAGTGGCTTTTTAAAAAACAGTCGCAGGTACATGGGAGGCTGAGACAGGAGGATGGCTTGGGCCCAGGAGTTTAAGGCAACATAGGGAGAGCCACTCAGACCCCTTAACACCCATCTAAAAAGACAGAAAGAAAGGGGGAAAAAAGAAAGAGAAAATAAAAAGAAAAGAGAAAAATGCACTTATTCTCAAGGAAGTTTTGGTGATGATTTGAAGGAAGCAAAGGTCAATGTATAAACTAAAGTACTTTTGCTTACCCTTCAGGTAGAAGCGCAGGAAATCAGTGCCTCTCTCTCTTGGTGGCACAGCCCAGTGCCTTCGGCCAAGCATGGAGCCCCCCAGCGCCTTTGGTGATGCTTCCTCTCCACCCCCACCCCCTTCTGACCGCAGCTGCCTAGAAGCGCACTCTGCCCCTCCAAGCGCCACCTGCGTTTCCCGGGAGGGCTCGGCCTCCCAGCAGACCCGCTCCTCGCTGGGCTCCACCGCGACAGCGGGTTTGCCTGCCTGTCCCCATCGCCAGGGGACCTGAGCTTAGAAACACCTTTCCCCTCCCTGTCTCCTACGCCCATCATAGCTCCTGGCAACTCCTTGGCCTTCCGGAATTGCTGCTTTTTGGGAGCAGCCAGTGTCAGACCTGCTAACAAAGCCAGAATTAGCTTTCTGAGAGAGGAAATGAGTCAAAAACCAGGGGAAAGGAACCTGGGAGTCGCTGGAAAAAAGCCACCCCGGGGCCAGATTTGAGCAAACCTGCAGCTGCCTGATGGGGCCGGAAGTACTCCAGAGCAAGGCTCAGCAAAATCACTTCATACACTGCCTTACTCCAGGACTTTCTGAAACAGAGCAATCCAGGCACTGCCCGAGGGACCACTCTTGCAGTGCTGAACCCTGAAAGCCATTTTTTTCTTTTTCAGAGCATATTAGTTATCTAGAACATTAGATTCTGTTTGGGCGTATTTGTACATAAACATAACATATTGTGACCATACCTCCCATTACCTCTCTTCCTCTTTCTGTTCTTTGATAGTTTCCCTTCTACTGTCATGTCCTCTCTCTTTTTAAATTTTTCTATTTTTTTATTTGCGAATTTCTCATATGAGATAAAACATGCAATATTTGACTTTCAGAGTCTGGCTTATTTCACTTAACATGATGATCTCCAGTTCCATCTATTATTCTGCAAGTGCCATAATTCCATTTTTATTTTTGGCTGAATAATATTCCACTCTATGTACCACATTTTTCTCTATGTGCATTTGTTAGCAGACACTTAGGCTGTTCCTGTAGCTTAGCTATTTTGAAAGGTGCTACAATACACATGAGTATGCAGATATCTCTGCAATATGCTGACTTTAATTCTTTCAAAAATATACCAAGGGGCCGAGGATTTAGCGCAGTGGTTTCACCACCTGCTGCGCAAGCTCAAGGACCCGAGTTCCATCCCTGGTATCAAAAAAAAAAAAAAAAAAATACAAGGAATGTGATAGGTGGCTCAAATGGTAGTTCTACTTTTAGTTTTTGAGGAACCTCCACGCTGATTTCCATAATGGTTGTGCCGATTCACATTCCCACCAACAGTGTAGAAGGGTTCCTTTTTCCGTACATCCTAGCCAGCACTTACTGTTTTTGGTATTTTTGATGACAGCCATTCTGATTGGGGTGAGATAGAGTCTGAAGGTAATTTTGCTTTGCATTTCCCTGAGGGATAAAGATATCAAACATTTTTTCATATTCTTTTTTTTTTTTTTTTTTCAGTTCTGGGGATCGAACTTGGGACCTTGTGCTTGCGAGGCAGGCGGCCGCACCACTGAGCTATTTGTACTTCTTTTGAGAAGTATCTGTTCAACTTATTTGCCCACATTTTGATTTTTCTTTTGGTGTTTTCTGAGTTTTTTATATATTTTGGGTATCAATCCTGCATCAGAATAGTAAGTGGCAAATATTTCTTTCATTTCTCTTCATTTTGCCAAGTTTCCCCTGGTGTGCAGAAGCTTTTAACTGTGATATAACTCCATTTGTAGATTCTTGTTATCATTTCCCATGCTGTTGAAATCCTTTTTAGGAAATCTTGGTCGGTGTGAATGGCTTCAAGTGTTTCTCTTATGTTTTTTCCTAATAGTTTCAAACTTTCTGGTCTTATACCTATGTCTTTGATCCATTTTGAATTGATTTTTGTATAGGGTGAGAGATAGAGATCTAGCTTCAATTTTCTACATACAGATACCCAGTTTTCCCAGCACCATTTGTTAAAGAGGCTGTCTTTTACCCAACATGGTTTTGGTCCCTTGTCAAGAACCAGATAGCTGCTTGCCGCGAGTGCTCTAAGCGGGGGCATTCCTGTGGAGGTGTGTGGCCGGGGTGTAGTTACCCCAGCAGTAGCACCCCTTCCTCTTCCACCTGGGGTTCCTCTTATGATTGCCCCTGGTGGGTGGCTCTAGAATCTTGAAGAAGAACTCGGGAAGGCAGAGCAAACCTAGTCAGCAGAGGCCCACGCTGAGAGACCAGAAAGATGGCGGCGGCATCGGTGTCTGTGGCTTCTGATTCTCAGTTATCCAGTATCTTGGCTGAACCATCAAAGTCTAATGGAAATATGGTTCATCGTTCTTCATCTTCGTATGTATTATATCCACTTGATAAGCCTTTCCTTAATAGTGAACTACGACGCTTCCCTAATAAGCCTACACTTGCCTACCCAGAAAGCAACAGCAGACCCATATTTTCTGCTCTGAAGAATCTTCAAGGTAAGATTCGACGCTTCAACTTGAGAGGATGCAGGCAGAAGAAAGTGTGAAGACTTTGTCTAGAGAAACAGTTGAATATTTAAAAAGTACTAGATGAACAGATACAAAAAAGAGAGAATTCAAAGAATGAGGAATCAAAGCACAATCAAGAACTGACATCTCAGTTGCTAGCTGCAGAAAATAAATGTAATCTTTTAGAAAAACAATTGGAATGCATGCAGAATATGATAAAGCATGCAGAAATGGAGACAACATCTGTCTTAGAGAAACAGGTGACCCTAGAAAGAGACTGGCAACATGATCAAACATGTTCAGAACCAACTTGTAAAACTGGATCTTCTGGAACAAGAATATGACAAACTTACCACAATACAAGCCCTTGCAGAAAAAAAGATGCAAGAATTGGAAGCAAAACTCTATGAAGAAAAACAGGAAAGGAAGCATATGCAGGCTAAGGCAGCTGAGTTGCAGACTGATCGAAAAACAAAGAGACTTACATTTGAAGATAAAACAACCTCATACGCTCCCAATGCAAAAAAAAAAATTTTTAAAGAAGTCAAAACCACCAGAAAAGAAAGGACGTAGGAATTATTTTGATGTACAATCTCATGATAGACTATGCTTACGTGATATGCCATTTGTGGCTGGAAAGTCCACTAGTACTAGCCATGCTGTGGTAGCTAACGTTCAGCATGTCTTGCACCTAATGAAACAACACAGTAAAGTTTTGTGCAATGATCCAGTGATGAACAACCTTCCTTTGGCAAAACAAATACCTTCACAAGGTAGTAGAAGTAAGAAGTCAGCAACACCTCCGTCTTCCAACAACATCAATGAAGAATTCTCACAAGTCTTTTTATAAAATTAATTTTATTGGTACATTTAAGGTATACAGTATAATGACATTCATCATTGGAAATTTGCACCTTTACATAATCTCTCTTGGTTCTTATTCTTCCCCCTTCCCCTGCCCTCCCTTCAACCCCTCCATCCCTCCCTATTTACAAAGACCTTGTCGCCATTTTTTTATTTTCTCATATTAATTCCATTCCCTGCTTTCCTCTCCCATACCCCTCCCACTTCCCCTTCCCCTTTGCCCCTTTCCTTACTATTTCACATAATCTATTATACCTTTTAATCCTTATTTACACTTTTAGTTCCTCATACTAGAGAAACTATTCAGTACTTACACATGTGTGTCCTATTTATTTCACTTAAGAGTATCGCCTCCATGTGCATCCATTAACTATAAATGTCACTAATTTCTCATTTTTTATGACTGAGTAGTACTCCATTTTATGAAAAAATCACATCTTCTTTATCCAGTCTCCAGTTGATGGGCATTTGGGCTATTTCCATGTTTTAGCTATTACGAATTGTGCTGCTATGAACGTGGGTACACATATATCACTGTGCTATGACGCTTTTAATTTTTTGAGGAAAATACCCAGCAGGGGAATAGCTGGGTCAAATGGAACTTCCAGTCCTAGTTCGTTGAGGTATCTCCATACTGATTTCCACAGTGGTTGCACCAGTCTACACTCCCACCAGCAGGGGAGCAGGGTTCCTCTTTCCCCACAGCCCCACCAGCATTTGTTATTCGTTGATTTCATGATAGCAGCCATTCTTTCTGGAGTAAAGTGGAATCTCAGCGTTTTCATATGCATCTCTCAAATGACCAGTGATGTTGAACATTTTTTCATGTATTTATTTGCTATTTCTACTTCTTTGTCTGAGAAATGTCTGTTCATTTCAGATGCCCATTTTCAGATTGGGTCTTTAAATTTGGGAGGTTTGGCCAGGGATTTAGCTCAGTGATTCCGCTGCCTGCCCTGCAAGTGCAAGGATCCGAGTTTGATCCCCGGTACCAAAAAAAAAAAATTTTAATTTGGGAGGTCTGATCTTTTTAAGTTCTTTATAGATTCTAGATAGTAGACCTTTGTTTGAGGAACAGCAGGTGAAGATTTTTTCCCACATTGTGGTTGTCTGTTTACACTGTTGATGGTTTCTCTTGCTGTGCAGAAGCTTCTGAATAAGAAGAGATCCCACTTGTTGATTGTTTGTGCTAGTTCACAGGCAACTGAGGTTTTGTTCTTAAAATCTTTTCCTATCCCAATGTCTTTAAGAGTTCTACCTAACCTCTGTTCCAGCTGGTTCAGTGTTTCTGTTTTAATATTTAGATCTTTAATCCATTTTGACTTTAGTTTGTGCATAGTGAGAGATATGGGTCTAGTTTTAATCTCTGGCAGGTTGAAACCCAATTTTTCCAGCATCATTTATTAAAGAGGCTATCTTTCCTCCAGTGAGGGTTTTTGGCTCCTTTGTCAAAGAAGAGGTGGCTGAATGTGTCTGGAGTTGTTTCTGCATCTTCTAATCTGTTCCACTGGTCCTCAGATCTGTTTCTTTGCCAGTACCATGTTGTTTTTATCACGGTGGCTTTGTAGTATAATTTCGAGTTGGGGGTCATGATACCCCCTGCCATGTCTCTGTTGCCCAGAATTGCTTTTGCTATTCTGGTTCTCTTCTTATTCAAATAAATTTTTGAATTGTTTTCTCAAGGTCCATGAAATGTGCTGCTGGGATTTCAATTGGGATTGCATTGAATCTATATAGCAGTTTTGAAAGTGTGGCCATTTTCACTATGTTGAACCTTCCTACCGAGGAGCAGTGGATGTCTTTCCATTTTCTGATATCCTCTTCAATCTCTCTTTTCAGAGTGCTATAGTTTTCAGAGAAGAGGTGTTTGATTTCTCTCATTAGGTTGATTCCTAGGTATTTCTGTTTCTTGGATGCTATTGTGAAAGGAATTGTTTGCCCTATTTCTCTCTCAGGGAGTCTGTTGTTCCTGAAGAGGAAAGCTATTGATTTTTGTGTGTTGACCTTGTATCCAGCTACTTTAATGAATTTGGTTATTAAGTCTACAAGATTTTTGGTCGAGTTCTTGGGGTCTTTATATAGAGTATCATGTCATCTGCAAATAATGACAATTTGACTTCTTCATTTCCTGTCTTTATTCCTTTTATTCCTTTCTCTTGTCTAATTGGTATGGCTAATGTTTCCAAGACTATATTGTATAGGAGTCGTGATAGTGAACATCCTTGCTTTGTTCCTGATTTCAGTGTGAAGGATTTCAGTTTTGGACCATTTAGTATGATATTGGCTGTTGGTTTTTCATAGATGGCTTTTTTCAAACTGAGGTAGAGACCATCTATTCCAATATTTTGGAGAGGTTTTATCATAAATGCATATTGGATATAGTCAAACACTTTTTCTTCACCTATTGAGATGATCATATGGCTTTTGTCCTTGGATCTATTAATATAGTGTGTTACATTTATTGATTTGCATATGTTGAACCATCCCTGAATCCCACTTGGTCAAGGTGTATGATCTTCTTGATGATCTTCTGCATTCTCTTTGCCAGAATCTTATTAAGGATTTTTGCATCTATGTTCGTTAGTGAGATTGGCCTATAGTTCTCTTTTCTCGGTTTGGTCTTTCTATGCTTTGGGAATCAAGGTGATGCTTGCTTCCAGGAATGAATTTGGGAGTATTGCTTTTCTTTCAATTTCATTGAAGAGTTTAAACAGTAGTGGCAGTAGTTCCTCTCTAAATGTCTTATAGAATTCAGCAGTGAAGCCATGAGGACCTGGGCTTTTCTTAGCTGGTATGTTTTTCATTAAGTTTTCAATTTCATTGGTTGATATTGCGTCGTTTAGAATTTTTAGGTCTTTTTTGTTCAACTGTGGTAATTCATACGTATCTAGGAATCTGTCCATTTCTTCTGTGTTGTCCATCTTATTCGCGTATAGCTTCTCAAAGTAGGTATTGATCCTCTAGATTTCTGCTGAGTCTGTTGTAATTTCATCCTTATCATTCCTAATTGCATGGATTTGGGCCTTTTCTTTCTTTTTTCTGATAAGGTTGGCTAATGGTTTGTCAATTTTGTTTATTCTTTCGAAGAACCAACTCTTGGCTTCATTGATTTTTTTGTATCGTTGTCTTAGTCTCCATTGTGTTGATTTCTACTCTGATCTTTATAATTTCCTCCCTTGTATGAGCTTTGGGGTTGTCCTCCTCTTCTTTTTCTACAAGATTGAGGTTCAGCATCAGGTTGTCTAATTGATCTTGCTCTGTTTTCCTAATAAGCGTATTCCTTGCTATGAATTTCCCTCATAAGACAGCTTTCATTGTGTCCCATAGATTCTGATATGTTGTATCGGCATTGGCATTTAATTGTAGGAACTGTCTGATTTCTTCTTTATTTTCCTCTGTGACTCATTGGTTATTCAGAAGTGTGTTGTTCAATTTCCATGTGTTTATGAAATTCTTACAGTTTCTTTTGCTATTGATCTCCAATTTCATCACACTGTGGTCTGATAATATACAAAGGGTAACTTCAATACCTTTGCACTTACTTAAACATGTTCTATGAGTGAATATGTGGTTTATTTTAGAGAACAACCCATGTGCAGCTGGGAAGAATGTGTATTCAGATTTTGCAGGGTGGAACCCTCTGTAAATCTCTCTTAGGTTCATTTGTTCAAGAGTTTGATTGAGTTCTAGTGTTAGTTGTTTAGTTTTTGTCTAGCTGATCAATCTTTTTGTGATAGTGGGGTATTCAGGTCCCCCACTTCTATTGTATTAGTGTTTATTTGATTTTTCATATCTGTTAGTATTTGTCTTATGTAGTTGGGTGCATTACTGTTTGGTGCATATATATTAATTATAGTCATCTCTTCCTCTCAGATTGTTCCCTTTACAAGGATGTAGTGTGCTTCTTTGTCTCTCTTAATGATTGTTGGTTTGAAATCCACTTGATCTGCAAAGAGGATAGCTACTCCTGCTTTTTTTTTTGATTCCTGTCACATGGAGCATTTTTTTCCACCCTTTACCTTTCAGTCTATGAGTTTCATTTTGAATTAAGTGTGTTTCTTTTATGCAGCATATTGTTGGATCTTGCTTCTTGACCCATGCTGCCAGCCTATTTCTTTTGATTGGTGAATTGAGACCATTGACATAGATGTTATAACTGATACATATTGACTTATCATTGTCATGACTTTTTCTTTTTGTTGGAATCTCCCCCTTTGTGTTTAATTTCTGGTCAATCCCGATGGATTCATTGTGGTGGGCTTCCTGGGGCTGTGATCCTCATTGTCTTTCTGTAGGATTTTGTCTAAAATTTTCTGGAGTGCTGGTTTGGTATTCATGAAGTTCCTGAGGTGCTCTTTGTCATGAAAGTATCTTATTTCTCCATCAATTTTGAAAGATAGTTTTGTAGGATGCATCAATCTGGGTTGGAGGCTGTTTTCCTTTAGGGCTTGAAACACATCACTCCAAGCTCTTCTTGCCTTGAGGGTTTGCATTGAGAAGTCTGCTGTGATTCTGATGGGCTTCCCTTTGTATGTGATTTGTTTCTTTTCTCTCACCACTTGTAGAACTTTGTTCTTCTGTTGGGTATCTGGACTCTTAACAATTATATGCCTATGTGTAGATCTTTTTGATCAAGGCTATTTGGAGTCCTATATACCTCACTTATCTGTATGTCACGTTCTTTTCCCCTGCTTTGAACGTTTTCTGGCACCACTTCTGTGAACAGTTTTCTATGTTGTCTGCACTCTCTCCTTAATAACCAAATTCAGTAAAGTAGCTGGATACAAGGTCATGACACAAAATTAAATAGCTTTCATCTTCATGAACAACAGACTCCCTCAGAGAGAAATGGGGCAAAAAATTCCTTTCACAATACTGAAATACCTAGGAATCAACCTAATGAAAGAAATCAAAGACCTCTTCTCTGAAAACTATAACACTCTGAAAAGGGAGATTGAAGAGGATTTCAGAAAATGGAAAGACATCCCCTGCTCCTGGGTAGGAAGAATCAACATAGTAAAAAAGGCCATACTTCCAAAACTGCTATGTAGATTCAAGGCAATCCCAATTGAAATTCCAGCAGCATATTTCATGGACCTTGAGAAAACAATCCAAAAATTCATTTAGAACAAGAAGAGACCCAGAATAGCAAAAGCAATTCTAGGCAACAGAGACTTGTCAGGGAGTATCACAACCCCCAACTTGAAACTGTACAACAAAGCTACTGTGATAAAAACAGCATGGTACTGGCAAAGAAACAGACCTGAGGACCAGTGGATCAGATTAGAAGATGCCAAAACAACTCTAGACACACTCAGCCATCTCATCTTTGACAAAGCAGCCAAACACCCTCACTGGAGGAAAGATAGCCTCTTTAATAAATGATGCTGGAAAAATTGGGTTTCAACCTGTCAGAGATTAAAACTAGACCTATATCTCTCATCATGCACTAAACTAAAGTCAAAATGGATTAAAGATCTAAATATTAAAACAGAAACACTGAACCAGCTGGAACAGAGGTTAGGTAGAACTCTTAAAGACATTGGGATAGGAAAAGATTTTAAGAACAAAACCTCAGTTGCCTGTGAACTAGCACAAACAATCAACAAGTGGGATCTCTTCTTATTCAGAAGCTTCTGCACAGCAAGAGAAACCACCAGCAGTGTAAAGAAACAAACGGGGCCAGAGATTTAGCTCAGTGGTTCCGGCGCCTGCCTAGCAAGCGCAAGGTCCCAAGTTCGATCTCCGGTACCAAAAGAAAAAAAAAAAGAGACAAGCAGGGCAAGAGGAGGCTTCCGGGTCCCTGTACCATTCCCACCAGCACACAGGAGGTGAGCCCCTCCCAGTGCACAAGAGGAGGATTCCGGGCCACCATATCACCCCTGCCAGCACATAGGACGTCAGCTGTGCCGGTGCCAGTAGCACACCCCCCACACACACATGCTGTCTAAATGAGAAGCCATGAAAACAAATCTCAACACCAGAATTCCAGATGACCTAAAGCAAACCCAAAGGGCAAGGAGATGGCACAGTCTAATGCTCAACCACCTGGACTCCCTGAACTGACAACAAAAGAGGATCTGGAAAAAATGAAATCAGAAATAATTTCTCATATAACAGGAGAAATTGTGCTCATAGTGCAAGACATGATTAATAAATCTAGACAGGAGCTCAGGAACACGATGGAATCCCACCATAGGAAACAAATAGAATCCATAAAACAGATGCAAATAGATTTCCAGGTGATTAAAAACCCCATTGAAAGTCTACGCAGCAGAATGAGTCAAGGTGAGAACAGAATTTCAGATAGAGAAGATAAGATTGCAATTAGTGACCAGGAAAAAAAAATTTCTTTAAAATAGGAAGGGATCATGAGAAATCAATCCAACAGCTGCTAGATGATACAAAGAAGAGTAGCAGATGTCTGACAGGACTCAATGAAGAAACAGGATAGAGTGCAGATAATATAAAAAAACTTTTCACAAAAGTGATGGCAGAAAACTTCCCAAGCAGGGGAAAAGAACTTGACATAGAGATAAGTGAGGATATAGGACTCCAACTAGACTTGATCAAAAAAATCTGTACATAGGCATATAATTGTTAAGATTCCAGAAATCGGGGCCGGGGATTTAGCTCAGTGGTTCTGCTGCCTGCCTCACAAGCACAAAGACCTGAGTTTGATCCCCGGTACCAAAAAAAAAAAAAGATTCCAGAAATCCAACAGAAGAACAAAGTTCTACAAGCAGTTAGAGAAAAGAAACAAATTACATACAAAGGAAAGCCCATCAGAATCACAACAGACTTCTCAATGCAAACTCTCAAGGCAAGAAGGGCTTGGAGTGACATATTTCAAGCCCTAAAAGAAAACAGCCTCCAACCCAGATGGATGTACCCTACAAAACTATTTTTCAAAATTGATGGAGAAATAAGATACTTTCATGACAAAGAGCACCTTAGGAACTTCATGAATAGGAAACCAGCACTCCAAAGAATTTTACACAATATCCTAGGAACAGACATTGAGGATCACAACCCCAGGAAGCAAAGCAGAATGAACCCATCTGGCATGACAAGAAATTAAATGTAAAGGGGGAGAACCCAACAAAAAGAAAAAGTCATGGCAATGACAAGTCAATACGTTTCAATTATAACCATCAATGTTAATGGTCTCAATTCACCAATCAAAAGAAATAGACTGGCAGAATGGGTCAAGAAGCAAAATCCAGAGATGCCAAATCACCCCGCTGCAGACAGGCAGCCACCTGGTCACACTACAAAGACACAGAGGACACCAGACCACCAGACCAAGGTACTGAGTCCCGCTGTTCCTGGCCCAGAGGTAGGGACTTCTGAGCCATCGTCCCACTGCTCCTGGTCCAGAGGAAGAGGCTTCTCGGTCACCATCCCTACCGCTGCTCCCAGCCCAGAGGAAAGGGCTTTTGGGCCACCTTCTGTCCCGCTGCTCCTGGCCCAGAGGAAGGGGCTTCCAGGCCACCATCCCTCCCACCACTCCCGGCCCAGAGGGAGGGGCTTCTGAGCCGCCATCCCATTGCTCCTGGTCCAGAGGAAGGGGCTTCCTGGCCACCATCCCTCCCGCTGCTCCCAACCCACAGGAAAGGCCTTTTGGGTCACCATCCCTACTGCTGCTCACGGCCCCTGGCCCACCTCACCCAGCTCAGAGGAGGTAATGCGTGCAGGCGCTAACAGCCCCCTGGCCCAGTCAAAATGAGAAAACATGTAAGTAAGGCTCAAAACCAGACTTCCAGATCACCTACAGCAACCCCAAAGTGAAATGAGATGGAACACTCTGATACTCAAACACCTGGACCCACTGAACTGGCAACAAAAGGGGATCTGGAAAAAATGAAATCAGAAATAATTTCTCAGATAACAGGAGAAATCGTGCCCCTAGTGCAAGACATGATTAATAAATCTAGAGAGGAGCTGAGGAACATGATGGAATCCCAACATAAGAAACAAATGGAATCCATAAAACAGATGCAAATAGATTTCCAGGACATGAAAAACTCCATTGAAAGTCTACACAGCAGAATGAGCCAATGTGAGGACAGAATTTCAGATATAGAAGATAAGATTGCAATTAGTGACCAGGAAAAGAAAAATTGCTTCAAAATTATAAGGGAACATGAGAAATCAATCCAGCAGCTGCTAGATGATGCAAAGAAGAATAACATAAGACTGATTGGGCTCAATGAAGAAACAGGAGAGAGTGCAGATGACATAAAAAGCCTCTTCACAGAAATAATGGCAGAAAACTTCCCAAGCAGGGGAAAAGAGCTTGACATACAGATAAGTGAGGCATATAGGACCCCAAAGAGCCTTGATCAAAAAAAATCTACACATAGGCATATAATTGTTAAGATTCCAGAAACTCAACAGAAGAACAAAGTTCTCCAAGCAGTCAGAGAAAAGAAACAAATCACATACAAAGGAAAGCCCATCAGAATCACAGCAGACTTCTCAACACAAACCATGAAGACAAGAAGAGCTTGGAGTGACATATTCCAAGCCCTAAAAGAAATCAGCCTCCAACCCAGATTGATGTACCCTGCAAAACTATCTTTCAAAGTTGATGGAGAAATAAGATACTTTCATGACAAAGAGTACCTTAGGAACTTCGTGAATACCAAACCAGCACTCCAAAAAATTTTACACAATATCCTAGGAACAGACATTGAGGATCACAACCCCAGGAAGCAAAGCAGAATGAACCCATCTGGCATGACAAGAAATTAAATGGAAAGGGGAAGAACCCAACAAAAAGAAAAAGTCATGGCAATGACAAGTCAATACGTTTCAGTTATAACCATCAACATTAATGGTCTCAATTCACCAATCAAAAGAAATAGACTGACAGAATGGGTCAAGAAGCAAAATCCAACAATATGCTGCCTACAAGAAACACACTTAATTCAAAAGGAAACTCATAGACTGAAAGTTAAAGGGTGGAAAACAATACTGCATGTGACAGGAACCCGAAAAAAAGCAAGAGTAGCTATCCTCTTTGCAGATCAAGTAGATTTCAAATCAACACTGCTGAAGAGAGATGAAGAAGGACACTACATCCTTGTAAAGGGAAGAATCCAAGAGGAAGAGATGACAATCATAAATATCTATGCACCAAACACTAGTGCACCCAATTATATAAAACAAATACTAACAGACATGAAAAATCATATAAGCACTAATACAATAGTAGTGGGGAACCTCAATACCCCACTGTCACAAATAGATAGATCAACCAGACAAAAAACGAGCAATGAAATACTAGAACTCAATCAAACTCTTGAACAAATGAACTTAACAGATGTTTACAGAGTCTTCCACCCCACAAAATCAGAATACACATTCTTCTCAGATGCACATGGGTCATTCTCCAAAATAGACCACATACTCACACATAGAACATGTTTAAGTAAGTCCAAAGGAATTGAAGTTATCCCCTGTATATTATCAGACCATAGTGCGATGAAATTGGAGATCAATAGCAAAAGAAACTCAAAAAATTTCATAAACACATGGAAATTGAACAACACACTTCTGAATAGCCAATGGGTCACAGAGGAAATTAAAGAAGAAATCAGACAGTTCCTTCAATTAAATGACAATGACAGTACAACATATCGAAATCTATGGGACACAATGAAAGCAGTCTTATTTATGAGGGAAATTCATAGCAGTGAACATTTATATTAGGAAAACAGAGTGAGCCCAATTAAACAACCTGATGCTGAACCTCAAGCTTCTAGAAAAAGAAGAGCAGGACAACCCCAAAGCTCATACAAGGGAGGAAATTATAAAGATCAGAGGAAAAATCAATGCAATGGAGACTAAGAGAATGATACAAAAAAATCAATGAAGCTAAGAGTTGGTTCTTCGAAAGAATAAACAAAGTTGACAAATCCTTATCCAACCTTGTCAGAAAAAGGAAAGAAAAGGCCCAAATCCATGCAATTAGGAATGAAAAGGGTGAAATGACAACAGACCCAGCAGAAATCCAGAGGATCATCAATACCTACTTTGAGAACCTATACACCAAGAAGACGGACAACACAGAAGAAATGGACAGATTCCTGGGTACATATGAATTACCAAAGGTGAACAAAGAAGACCTAAAAATTCTGAACAACCCAATATCAACCAATGAAATTGAAAACATAATTAAAAACTTATCAAATGAGAAAAGCCCGGGCCCTGATGGCTTCACTGCTGAATTCTACAAGACATTTAGAGAGGAACTACTGCCACTACTGTTTAAACTCTTTAATGAAATTGAAAGGGAAGCAATACTCCCAAATTCATTCCTGGAAGCAAGCATCACCTTGATTCCCAAAGCATAGAAAGACCAAACCGAGAAAAGAGAACTATAGGCCAATCTCACTAACGAATATAGATGCAAAAATCCTTAATAAGATAATGGCAAACAGAATGCAGAAGATCATCAAGAAGATCATACACCCTGATCAAGTGGGATTCATCCCAGGGATGCAGGGATTGTTCAATATACGAAAATCAATCAATGTAATATCAATAGAGCCAAGGACAAAAACCATATGATTATCTCCATAGATGCAGAAAAAACATTTGACAAAATCCAACCTGCATTTATTTATGATAAAAACCCTACAAAAAATTAGAATAGATGGTCTCTACGTCAAACTGATAGAAGCCGTCTATGAAAAACCAACAGCCAATATCATACTAAATGGTCCAAAACTGAAATCCTTCACACTAAAATCAGGAACAAGACAAGGATCTGCACTATCACCACTCCTGTTCAATATAGTTCTGGAAACATTAGCCATGACAATTAGACAAGAGAAAGAAATGCAAGGAAGAAAAATAGGCAATGAAGAAGTCAAATTGTCATTATTTGCAGATGACATGATACTCCTTATAGAAGACCCCAAGAACTCCACCAAAAGTCTTCTAGACTTAATAACCAAATTCAGTCAAGTAGCTGGTTACAAGGTCAACACACAAAAATCAATAGCTTTCCTCTACACCAATGACAGACTCACTGAGAGAGAAATAGGGCAAATAATTCCTTTCACAATAGCATCCAAAAAACTGAAATACCTAGGAATCAACCTGATCAAAGAAATCAAAGACCTCTTCTCTGAAAACTATGGCACTCTGAAAAGAGAGATTGAAGATGATATCAGAAAATGGACAGACATCCCCTGCTCCTGGGTAGAAAGGATTAATATAGTGAAAATGGCCATACTTCCAAAACTGCTATATAGATTTAATGCAATTCCAATTGAGATCCCAGCAGCATACTTCATAGACCTCGAGAAAACAATCCAAAAATTCATTTGGAACAAGAAGAGACCCAGAATAGCAAAAGCAATTCTAGGTAACAGAGACATGGCAGGGAGTATCACAATCCCCAACCTGCAACTATACTACAAAGCTACTGTGATAAAAACAGCATGGTACTGTCAAAGAAATAGACTTGAGGACCAGTGGAATAGATTAGAAGATGCAGAAACAACACCAGACACACTCAGCCATCTCATCTTTGACAAAGGAGCCAAACACCCTCACTGGAAGAAAGATAGCCTCTTTAATAAATGGTGCTGGAAAAATTGGGCTTCAACTTGCCAAAGATTAAAACTAGACCTATATCTCTCACTATGCACTAAACTAAGATCAAAATGGATTAAAGATCTAAATATTAAAATAGAAACTCTGAACCAGTTGGAACAGAGATTAGGTAGAACCCTTGAAGACATCGGTGTAGGAAAAGATTTTATGAACAAAACCTCAGTTGCCTGTGAACTAGCACAAAGAATCAACAGATGGGATCTCTTCTTATTCAGAAGCTTCTGCACAGCAAGAGAAACCACCAGCAGTGTGAAGAGACAACCCACAATGTGGGAAAAAATCTTCACCTGCTGTTCCTCAAACAAAGGTCTACTATCTCGAATCTATAAAGAACTTAAAAAGATCAGACCTCCCAAATTTAAAGACCCAATGCGAAAATGGGCATCTGAAATGAACAAACATTTTTCAGACAAATAAGTAGAAATAGCAAATAAACCCATGAAAAAATGTTCACCATCACTGGTCATTCGAGAGATGCAAATGAAAACAATGCTGAGATTCCACCTCACCCCAGAAGGAATGGCTGCTATCATGAAATCAACCAATAACAAATGCTGGCGGGGCTGTGGGGAAAGAGGAACCCTGCTCCACTGCTGGTGGGAGTGTAGACTGGTGCAACTGCTGTGGAAATCAGTATGGAGATACCTCAACGAACTAGGACTGGAAGTTCCATTTGACCCAGCTATTCCCCTGGTAGGCATCTTCCGCAAAGAATTGAAAGAATCATACCACAGTGATATATGTGCACCCATGTTCATAGCAGAACAGTTTGTTATAGCTAAAACTTAGAAGCAGCCCAATTGCCCATCAAATGGAGATGGGATAAAGAACATGTGGTATTTTTTATAAAATGGAGTACTACTCAGCCATTAAAAATGAGAAATTAGAAACATTCATAGCTAAATGGATGCACACTACAGTGATACTGTTAAGTGAAATAAATAGGACACACATGTGTAAAAACTGACTAAATAAGGACTAAAAGGTATAAGAGATAATGTGAAATAGAAAGAAAAGGGGCAAAGGTAAAGGTGGAAGTGGGAGGGGTAGGGGAAAGGAAAGAAGGGAATGGAATTAATATGAGGAAATTAAAACATGGAAACAAACCCTTTATAAAAGGGAAGGATGGAGGGGTTGAAGGGAGGGCAGGGGAAGGGGGAACAAATAAGAATCAAGAGAGATTATGTAGAGGTGCAAATTTCCAATGATGAATACATTTTTGGGTGCTTGTACCTGTACATGATTCATCTTGGTTCTTATTTTTTCCCCAATTACCTGTTCACCCTTCACTCCCTCCACCCTTTCCTATTTACATAGATTTCAATTCCATTTTTTTCTTTTCTCATAATTTTTCCTTTCCCTTCTTTCCTTTCCCCTTTGTCTCCCACCACACCTACACCTTCGGACCTCTTAATAGTTCAAGTTGTCAATTATTCGCTTTAATCATTTTAATCCTTATTTATACTTTCAGTTTCTCACCCTAGAGAAACTATTCAGCATTTACACATGTGTGTCCTATTTATTTCACTTAAGAGGATGACCTCAATATCCATCCATTTAGCTATAAATGTCTCTAGTTTCTCATTCTTTATGGCCGAGTAGTACTCCATTTTATTTAAAACCCACATCTTCTTTATCCAGTTTCCAGTTGATGGGCACTTGTTCTGTTTCTAAGCTTTAGCTATTATGAACTGTGCTGCTATAAACATGGGTGCACGTATATCGCTGTGGTATGATTCTTTTAAATCTTTTGCGAAGATCCCCAGCGGTGGAATAGCGGGGTCAAATGGGACTTCCAGTCCTAGTTCTTTGAGGTATCTCCATACTGATTTCCACAGCAGTTGCACCAGTCTACACTCCCACCAGCAGTGGAGCAGGGTTCCTCTTTCCCCACAGCCCCGCCAGCATTTGTTATTGGTTGATTTCACGATAGCAGCCATTCTTTCTGGGGTGCGGTGGAATCTCAATGTTTTCAACTACATCTCTCGAATGACCAGTGCTGTTGAACATTTTTTCATGTATTTATTTGCTGCTTTTACTTCTTTGTCTGAGAAATGTCTGTTCATTTCAGATGCCCATTTTTGAGTTGGGTCTTTGAATTTGAGGGTCTGATTTTTAACATTCTTTGTATATTTTAAATAGTAGACCTCTGCCTAAGGTGCATCCGATAAAAATTTTTTGCCACATTGTAGGTTGTCTCTTAGCTCTGTTGGTGGTTTCTCTTGCAATGCAGAGAAGCTTTTTAATAAGATGAGATCCCAGTTGTTGATTCTTTGTGCTAGTTCCAGTGCTACTGAGGTTTTGTTCATAAAGTCTTTTCCTATGCCAATGTCTTCAAGAGTTCTACCTAACTTATCTTCTAGCAAGTTTAGTGTTTCTATCTTAATATTTAGATGATTAATCCTCTTTGATCTTAGTTTAGCACGTGGTGATAGGTATGGGTCTAGTTTTAATCTTTGGCATGTCGAAATCCAATTTTTCCAACAAGATTTATTTAATAGGCTATCTTTCCTCCAATGAGGGTGATTGGCTCCTTTGTCAAAGATGAGGTGGCTGAGTATGTCTGGAGTTGTTTCTGCATCTTCTAATCTATTCCACTGATCCTCAGTTCTGTTTCTTTGCCAGTACCATGCAGTTTTTATCACAGGAGCTTTGTAGTATAGTTTCAAGTTGAGGATTGTGATAACCCCTGCCATGTCTCTGTTGGCTAGAATTGCTTTTGTTATTCTAGGTCTCCTCTGATTCCCAATGCATTTTTGGACTGTTTTCTCTAGTTCTCTGATATATATTGTTGGAATTTCAATTGGCATTGCATTAAATCTATACAGTAGTTTTGGAAGTATGGCCATTTTCACTGTATTGGTTCTTTCTACCCAGGAGCGAGGGATGTCTTTCCATTTTCTTATATCCTCCTCGATGTCCTTTCTCAGACTGCTGTAGTTTTCAATGTAGAGGTCTTTTGCTTCCTTTGTGAAATTGATTCATAGATATTTCATTTTTTTGGATGCTATTGTAAAAGGAATTGTTTCCTGAATTGCTGTCTCAGTGAGTCTATTTGTGTATAAGAAGGCTATTGTTTTTTGAGTGTTGACCTTATATCCAGCTACTCTACTGAATCTGTCCATTTGGTCTACAAGTCTTTTGATAGAGTTTTTGGGTCTTGTATGTAAAGTATCATAACATCAGCAAATAATGACAGTTTAACTTCTTCCTTTCCTATCTTTATTCCTTTTATTTCTTTCTATTTTCTAATTGCTGTGGCTAATGTTTCCAGAACTATATTGAACAGGAGTGATGATAGTGGGCATCTTTGTCTTGTTTCTGATTTTAGTGTGAAAGTTTTCAGGTTTTGACCATTTAGCGTGATGTTGGCTATTGGTTTTTCATAGATAGCCTTAATCAGGTTGAGATAAAGACCTTCTATTCCAATTTTCTGAGGTGTTTTTATCATGAATGGGTGTTGGATTTTGTCAAATGCCTTTTCTGTGTCTATTGAGATGATCATATGGTTTTTGTTCTTGACTCTATTAATATACTGCATTACATTTATTGTTTTATGAATGTTGAACCATCCTTGCATCCCTGGGATAAATCCCACTTGGGCAGGGTGTATGATCTTTTTGATGACCCTGTTTATTCTATTGCCAGTATCTCGTTGAGGATTTTTCCATCTATGTTCATTAGTGAGATTGGCCTGTAGTTCTGTTTTGGGGTTGGGTCTCTCCTTAGTTTTGGATTCAAAGTAACACTTACTTCCAGGCATGAATTTGGAAGCCTTGCTTCCCTTTCAATTTCATTGATGAGTTTAAAGAGTAATGGTGATAGTTCTTCTTTAAATATCTTGTAGAATTCAGCAGTGAAGTTATCAGGACCTGGGCTTTTCTTTTTTGGTAAATTTTTATTACATTTTCAATTTCACTCATTGTAATTTGGGTGTTAAGAATTTATATATCTTCTTAATTTAACTTTGGCAATTTGTATGTATCTAGGAATCTGTCCATTTCTTCTGTGTTTTCCATTTTATTAGAGTACAAGTTCTTGAAGTAGGTATTGATGATCCTCTGGATTTCTCTGTGTCTGTTGTGACTTCACCTTTTTCATTCTGAATTGTATGTATTTGAGTCTTTTCTTTCCTTTTTTTGATAAATTTGGCTATAGCTTTATTGATTTTATTTATTCTTTCGAAAAACCAACTCTTTGATTCATTGATTTTTTTGTATTGTTCTCTTAGTCTCCATTGCATTGATTTCTGCTCTGATCTTTATCATTTCCTCTCTTGCGTGAGCTTTGGGTTTGTTATGCTCTTCTTTTTCTAGGAGCTTGAGGTTCTGCATTAGGTTGTTTATCTGAGTTCTCTCTGTTTTCCTAATATGGGCATTCACTGCTATGATTTTCCCATGTAGAACTGGTTTCATTGTGTCCCATAGATTCCTGTATGTTGTACTGGCATTATTATTTACTTTTAGAAACTATCTGAGTTCTTCTTTAACTTCCTCTGTGACCCATTGGTTGTTCAGGAGAGTGTTATTCAATTTCCATGGGTTTATGGGAGTTTTGCCACTTCTTACGTTATTGACCTCCAATTTTATTGCACTATGGTCTGATAATATAAAGGGGGTAAGTTCAATTCTTTTACATTTAACTAGACATGTCCTATGAGCTAGCATGTGGTCTATTTTGGAGAATGACCCATGTGCAGCCAAAAAGAATGTGTATTCTGATTTTGTGGAGTGGAACACTGTGTAAATGTCTATTAAGTCTATTTGTTCAATAGCTTGGTTCAATTCTAGAATTTCAGTGTTAATTTTTTGTCTAGATGATCTGTCTATTTGTGATAGTGCAGTAGTGAGGTCCCCCACTACAATCATATTAGTGCTTATTTGATTTTTCATGTCCATTAATATTTGTTTTGTATAGTTGGGGGCATTCGTATTTGGTGCATATATATATTTAGGATTGTCATCTCTTCCTCTTAGATTTTTCCCTTCACAAGGATGTAGTGACCATCTTTGTCTCTCTTAATTAGTTTTGGTTTGAAATCTACTTTGTCTGCAAATAATATTGCTACACCTGCTTTTTTCTGGGTTCCTGTTGCATGGAGAGCCATTTTCCATCCTTTTACTTTCAGTCTATGAGTTTCCTTTTGAGTTAGGTGTGTTTCTTGTATACAGCATATTGCTGGATTTTGTTTCTTAATCCATTCTGTCAGTCTATTTCTTTTGATTGGTGAATTGAGGCCTTTAACATTGAGAGTTATAATTGATAGATATTGACTCATCCTTGTCATGATGTTTTGCTCTTGTTGGCTCTTTTATTTCTTATTTTTCCCCCCTTTCCCATTAGTTTCTTACCTTGCCTGGTGGCTTCTCTCTGTTGTGCCTCATGGAGTTGTGACCTTCATTGTCTTTTTCTAGGATATTGCTCAAAATTGTTAGAAGTGCTGGTTTGGTGTTCATGAAATTTCTCAGGTGTTCTTTGTCATGGAAGTATCTAATTTCCCCATCAATTTTGAAAGATAATTTTGCAGGATACAACAGTTTAGGTTGGAAGTTATTTTCTTTTAGGGCTTGAAATACTTCACTCCAGGCTCTCCTTGATTTGAGGGTTTGTGTTGAGAAATCTGCCATGATTCTGATTGGCTTTCCTTTGTAGGTGATTTGTTTCTTTTCTCTTACTGCCTGTAGGATTTTGTTCTTCTGTCGGGTTTCTGGGATCTTGACTATTATATGTCTATGTGTAGATTTTTTTGGATCATGGCTAGTTGGAGTTCTATATGCCTCATTTATCTGTATGTCCAATTCTGCACCTCTCTCTGGGAAGTTTTCTACTATTACTTCTGTGAACAGTTTTTTAATGTCAATTGTACTTTCTCCTGTTTTTGCGTGGACTCCTATCAGTCTTATGTTATTCTTCTTTGCATCATCTAGCAGCTGCTGGATTGATTTCTCGTGGTCCCTTACTTTTTGAAGAGATCTCTGTTTTCATGGTCCTTAACCACAATCATGCCTTCTGTATCTGATATTCTGTCTTCAGATTCCCTTAATCTACTCTGCATGCTTTCAATGAAGTTTTTAATCTCCTAAATATCTTTTTTTTTTTTTTTTGGGTACTGGGGATCGAACTCGGGTCCTTGCGCTTGCGCAGGAGGCAGTGAAACCACTGAGCTAAATCCTCAGCCCTCTCCAAAATATCTTTTTGAGTCTCTTTCATGGATTCCATTTCTTTCTTATGTTGGGTGATCATGTTTCCATTTCTTTTTTATGGTGGGCATTCATGGCTTCCAGCATGTTTCTAAGCTCATCTACTTTTTTTATCTGTTTCTGTTCTAGAGCCTCTAATCATATCTTTCACTCTGCTCACCATCTCTGTAGTTATCTGGGAGATTATTTCTGTTTTGAATTTTTCTAGAGCCTCATTCATCTGTTTTGTTACTTCCTGTGCTATCAGTTCAGGGTGTCCAGGTGGTTGATTATCAGACTTTTCCACCTAGTTTCCCCCAGAATTTTCCTTTTGGGTGATGGAAGTCTGAGTTGGTGCCTTAATTAAATGTCTTCTCATTTTTGTTTTTGGTACTGTCCTTGGTTTAGTTCCTGGGTTGATACTTTGAAGTTGTTTATTATAAGTATCTTTGTTGATATATTTAGAACACTTATAGAATGGTTGCTTCTCAGAAGTGTCTTCCAGATACAGCTGGTCTTTAGGTTTTTAGCCTCTATTGGCTCTGAGGCTGTCTCATTTTCATTATACCAAGAAGGACAATTGATTAGATCAATCACAACACCTTAGCCCAACTGATACTATCAGCAACACCATAGCATCAAGTACCTCTTATAAAATGATAATTTGTGGTAGTTATTATTCTATCACCTTTAACTGTGTGAATTAAATCAAAATCAAGAACCAACCCAACATATGTTTATAGTGAATAAACTCTTCAATATAGCAACTTTACCCTTCGGGATGGGGAGTTAGAAGGCATTGAGGAGGAAGGAATAGGTAAGTATAATGTTTCGGGAAGGTTATCAGTGAGGCCAGAGTGCACAGGCAAGAGAAGAAAAGAAAAGAAAAGAAAAGAAAAATAAAGAAGAAATATGAATTAGGGGCAGAACACAAACACAAAGGGAGATGAAGAACAATGTGAGACAGCAAGGGAGTGAGGCAGAGAGAGAGAGAAAGAAAAGAGAAAATAAAAAAGAGAAAAATAAACATTTTGAAAGCATAGCAAATAAGAAAACAAATTAAAAATAAGAACAAAAAATAGTGGTAATTTTGAAAATAACAAATAAAAGATAAAAATGAAGGGCCTTCTTCAGGATATGTCTCTGCTATCACAATAGACAACGTGGGCAGCAGTGTGCAGATATAAGTCAATGAGTCTCAGTAAGCCAGTCACAGACCCATGAGATTCAGGCAGATTTCTGGCTGCAAGTCCCAAGTTGAGCTCCCTGTCCTCCTGCAGGGTTGAACTGTATGAGGTTCAACTGCAGGTTCCAGCTACCCTTCCCCTGAAGATAATCCAGGTTCCAATGGCAGGTTATGATTCCTCCAACTTACCAAGTATGGTGGCCTGGTGTGCCTTTATTGCAGAGATTCTCTTCACTTTGCCAGTGGGCTTCAGTTTTCATTAAGGAGCCAGAGAGAGGCTCTCTATCTGTTGTTCACTTCTGCTCTATCTCCTGGAGCTCAGGACAATGGCCTTTATGCCCCTCTGTGCCTCTGTAGTTTGGATCCAAGTAGCCGTACAGCCAAGAGGCCGGGGGGAGGGGGGGCTGTTGTTGCAGGTGCCCGCACAGCTAAGCTGGAGGATGGTGGGCATGCCCGGCGCTCCTCACTGGTTTGGTCTCCTGGTCACAAGTGGCGGAGCCAGCCGGACTGAGCAGGGCACACTCAGCCCTGGCCTGCTCTGCCTGTGCGCACCGGCTGAGCTGGAGGCTGGTGGGCGTGCCTGGGGGGGTCCTTACCAGTTCGGTCTCCTCCAATAAAATTAAGTGTTTAAAAAAAGAAACTTCTAGCTGAACAAGGTGGCCCATGCTTTTCATCCCAATATTCAGGAAGTTGAGGCAAGAGGATCACAACCTTGCTTCCAGCTTTGGCAATGTCAGAAGAGGCTGTATCGATATAAAAATTATAATGTGGGCTTGTAGCTCAGCAGTCAAGGGGTTGCTAGCTTGTTTGAGCCCCAGGTTCAAACCCAATATTTAACACAGTAGTAGAGTAAAATTCTCTTGTGCTGTTTCTTCATAGTTGCCCTTACTCCTGTTCCTAACCCCTGGCAATCAATATATTCCACATATCCACAAGTTCTTCCTTTTAGGAATGCCATAGAAAAGGAATCATGCAGTACGTGACCTTTTGAGATTGGCTTTTTAAACTTAGCACCATGACCTTCAGATCCACTCAATTTGCTCTGTGTCCTGGTGGTTTGTTATTTTCTTGCTGCACAATATTTGTGGTATTTATCACCATCTGAACTAGTGATGGCAAACATTTTTCAATGATACTAGTAGCCCACTGCGGCTCATGTATCATAGGTTCCCACCACTAATCTAAGTATTCAGCCATTGAAAATCATTGGGCTTGGTCCTGGTTTGGGACTAGTATAAGTAAAGCTAATCTGAACATTTGTGTACTTGTTTTTACAAGTAAGTTTTCATTTCTCTGGGATAAATGTTCATGAGTGCATTGATGGGTTACATGGTAAATATGTGCTTAATTTCACAGGAAACTGCCAAAATATTTTCTAGCTGTACCAGAAATCCATTTTCTCCATTATCTCAGCAGCATTTTATATAATGTCACCATTTTTAATTGTTTTAAGTAAAAGGCATTTATAATGGCACAATATCTCAGAAAGCATGGGGATAAACCCAGAGTGTTGTGGTCAGGGTGGGAGTCCCAATCTGATTGGCTTTGGGGTCTTCCCGGGGGATTGATGGAACACATTTCTGGGTGTGTGTGGGTAGGTCATGTAGGTGTGTCCTTCTGGTCTATAACTGGTCACCATCCCTTCTCTGATGCTGTTCCCCTGTCCTGCTTTCCAGCCACCATGAACCAAGCAGCTTTGTTCCACCACACCCTCATCCATGAGGTTCCTGCCTTGGAGCCAGCTGACCGTGGACTGAATCCCCATAAAATGTGAGCCAAATTAAATCTCTCTTCCTTTAAGTTGTGAGTGTTGAGTAGCATGTCCAGAAACAGGAAAGCTGACTAATATACAATGAAACAAACTCCCCACTTGCTTTAAAAATTCATAACTTTCCAATCTAAATGTGAAGTTTTCTTTAGTAATTCCTATATAAGATTCTATCCCCATTAAATATTACTTTAGCTTCTTTTAAATATTAAAGCACTCAGTCCAGCATGGAGAATTTATTCAATCAGGTGTCACATTATAAGAACATTAATTGATATTTGAAGCATCCAGGTTTATGGCTAGATCCTACAGTCCTGGAGAGAAAAGCTTGGCCCTTCATCAGTACAGCATCTCTGCATCTCATTTTGCTTGGGACAGTCCTAGTTTATGCCTATTGTTTATTATTTCTTCTGGCTTCACATTTATTCCAGATTTTTCAACTTTTAATGAAGTATAATTAGCAATTGTTGCACTACAATAAGCAGAAGTAGATTTAAGACACCGTGCTATAGTTTCCAGCCTCTACCAGGTCACTCCTCCTGGTGTGTGAGATGCCTGCTAGGTGAACACAGGGCTCGTATTAACCCATGGTTGAATCTGAAAGACTGCTGATGACACTATCTCTTCTTCTGACCCTTTCCATGTGATACATAACTAATGTTTCTCTTTTTTAGGGTGTAGACAAGGCACTCACTGATAAAACTAAGAACACTGGGACACCAGGAGGGGTGGAAGAGGGGTGAAGCTGCTCTCCTGATGGCCAGTTAGGGTGCCTGCCAATATGTCATAGCCAGTGCCAGAGGCTGAGAGATGCCAGGATGGATGAGAAACATGGGACATGGCGCCACCCTGGTACAATACATATGAGAGAGTCTAGAGATTAAGTATTTACATGGTGGTTTTGCTGTTCATTGTACATAAATCTACAATTATTCATTTTATTGATATTGCATGCTTATACTACAATGAAGCATTTTGACAGCAATGAGATCAATACAAATGAATATTTCATGAAAAATTGAGTGCTAAAAATCCAGATAGCAAGATATATCATGTACAGGTTCAAATTCCCTACGATGGATGTTATTATCATCATGTATATCTAAAATGTACCAATAAATGTATTGCAAAAAAACTCACAATTGACATGCTTCTCAGAAAGAATGTGTGTTGACACCTGTCATTCATTTTTCATGGGGGCCATAATGATACCATTGACAGCTTGAAACCCAAGACTAAACCTGTCAGAGCTCATGGTCAGCAGTTATTTTAAGGATGCACAGGTGATCATATTATTTATAGCCATATCCAAAAAGCTGTGGTTTTGCAAAAAGCTTTAATTGCCAAAGTGTACAATGTGATTTCATACACATAGTGTCATTCAACTGCAGAGCTGATACTGAACTTTCTGACTTATGGTAGCATTGCATTGCATGCTTTTTCATCCTTTTTTTAATTTGGTTTTTTGTTTGTTTTGTTTTGTTCTTTTTTTTTTTTTTCTAGTACCAGGGATCAAACTCAGGATCTTTCACTTGCGAGGCAGGAGTGGTACCACAGAGCTAAATCTCCGACCCTGTTTTTTCTTTTCAAGACAAGATCTCACAACTGAGTGCAGACTGGTCTTGAACTCGCAATCCTCCTCTCTGAGCCTCCCCGAGTGCTGGGATTACCAGCCTGCACCACCCCAGCTGGCCTGCCTGACATTTATAGGATTTAGAAATGCTTATGTGTTTGAAGAACTATTTTCTGTATTAACCAAAGTGCCCACCAAGGACACTGAACAGTGCTATAAACAAGTCTTCTAAATTTGGCTTGCATTTTATTCAAAATTAGTTGGAAGTATTTAAAGTACTTATTGAATGGAATACTTCAGCTTTTGAAGCTTTAGTGAAATTACAATTACTGGTAACAGAGCTTGCAGATGGAAGGATGTTGAAATGTATCCCTATCAAAACAAGAAGGGAGGACTGAGGGTGTAGCTCAGTGGCACCGCGCCTGCCTGGCAAGCGCAAGGTTGTGAGTTCGATCCCTGATACTGGGAAAACAAAAAGAAAGGAAGTGAATAAATTAGAAAAGAGAACTCAAATGCTCTTCAGATATTATTTGAAATTCTACAATTGCATTTGGGAATGTCTCATGTTGTAGGGAGTCTCTTTTGGTAACATTCCTGCTTTAACTGTACTGAATAAATTTATATTCTGTACCAGAACAGAAAAAAATTGAGGTCTTCAGTTCAGGGGCATCTATATTTGATATAACATTCAAGACATTCACAGGGATGTCTTCACTGAATGAATTTTGCTTATAAAATCACTTGATAAAATACTTCAGAGACAAAAATACAGCCCTTGGGAAAATAATGGGCTGACATTTGGATATTGAAGATTTCCCTTGTGAAAATGCAAATAAAAATCAAATTTAAAATGTTTAATTTAGCATAATTTTAGTGCTTCAGCACCTGGACAGTTATTTTCTCAGACAAGACTCAACCAGCAGACAGATTTTCTTGCAAATGGGAAGAAGACCAAGGGTGAAAGGGAAGAGGAAGAAGGGAAAAAGATGTAAAAAGAACATAAGATGTGTTATGTACATGTGCCAACTTCCCATGATGAATCTAATCATTATGTACTGCAAATATGTACTAATAAAAATTTTTAAAATTTCAAAAGTAAACTAGCAATGATAATGTAAAATTTTAAAAATTTTAAAAAAAATTTTAAAATGCAATTTAAAAAATTGATTCATACGTGTTTGCAGTACATCCTGATTACATTCATTGTGGGAAATTGATACTTGTACATAGCACATCTCAATTCTTTTCCTGCCATTCCCTCCACCTCCCTCTTTTAAAAAAATCCCAGCATCAGATTTATTTTATAAGTCTTTATCAAGTTAATTATCATAAATACAGATTAACAGCCAGAATAACAAGCCAAAAAACATATAACATACATAAAATAATTATATTAAATCAAGTTACACTTTTATATACATTGACCATGCTAGACTACAATAACTTTGTTCTCTTTTTTTTCTATTTTCTGTCTTTTATATAATGTAATCTTTAAGAAAATTGCAAGCCCTTATATAGAAAAACTTTAACTTTATAAGACTATTGAGCCAGGGAAACGCCCCAGGTTGGTGTTTGTAAACTTGCTTCTGTCCCAGTGTGGGCAGCAGTGGGGTTGGCATTGTGTGCTGAGCCCGGGGAGACAGCGGGAGGCTGCACCTGGCAAGTTTCTGGAGCAGATCAAGAGCTTTATCAAGAGAATTCAACTGGAAAACCAAGACTGGCAAACTTTGCTTTCTTCAGACAATAGGCAGAAGCCAGACAGAAACCAGGGATTCTTGGAATACCTGCTTTCCGTTTGAAGAACACTTAAGTTCTTTTGGCAGACAAAAGCAAGTCAATATGGTAACGGGACTGAAAGGACATAAAGGAGTGTTACTGTGATTTGGTGACAGTTCTTCAAAGACTATGAGTATCTCAGGAAGGTCCTACAGCACTCCTGGGTAAGGGAGCTAGTCCCTGCACCCTTGGCTGGGGTCATAGTTGGGGACTCAATGGCGTAGGACCAAGACTGAAGTGTGGTTTCCACAACTTGGACTCCAGCTGGCAGCTGAAATGGAAAAGATTGGGGAAGGGTGTTTGTTCTGTTCTTGTTTTTGTTTATCCAAAAGCAGTTTCAGCAGATAAACTGTGGATGCAGGTGATCTGGAGGCATGAAGTCCCGGTCCAAAGTAGGGACTATGGCTGCCACGCTTGCGTTTTAAGTTACAGTCGATCCTCAGTGTCCCACAGACCTGCGTCTCACCTTGGATTTGGGAGAGAATAAGATTCAGGAGGGCACATGAACTCTCTTTGGCCTTCTCATACACTGCAGAGACAAAGGGGAAATGGGAGGCGCACACCAGGGCTGGATCCAAGAGGAGTTGGGCAGCACTTTACCTCCTCAGAAGAGCAAGAGTGGTGCCCAGAAGCGTTGTAATGGCTTTGCCACACTGGTACTGATAAGGTCAGCTCAAGTGCCTTTTGGAGGAAACTCGGGTGAGAAGGACCCACAAAGCCCTTTTGTTCTCTCTGGGCCGTTAGTCTTGGATACAGTTTGTGGCTGCCTCACTGTCATTGATTCCTAAAGCCAGATAGAAATGTTGAGCAAGGAGTCATGTACTTCAAAGGAGTTCTCTCCTTGTGCCCTTTTAGAGATGACCCAGGACTAGTCCCAAGCTGGCTAACAACTGTTTAGGAAATGGGGATTTGGCAGCCTCTGACACAGCTGCTGAGCAGTAGGTGCAGTTCTTCCTGCCAAGTCCTATCCCTGTATTCATGTAGAAGAGTAGGGGTCTGGTCTTTGGTCTCAAAGAACAAGATCTTGATCTCTTTCTTAGTACCCATGCCACCCAACATAGAATGGGGCATGAGTGATGCTGCAGAGAAAGGGTTACAGGGAGTAACCTAATGTGGGTTTTGCTCTTGACCATCTTCTTTGCTCCTCCCTGCTCCAAAACCACCACCATGTCCACCCCGCAAAAAATGATCAAGTGTGTATATGGGGCAGGAGTGCTCGTGCCTGTGCTTAGAGGAGAGGTCATATTATGGAACCAAACCTTCCTCTGGCCCTTGGCCTAAGGGAGAGGGACATAAAGCAGCTGCCTCCCACCCACATCCTAAAGGAGCTTGGGGTCCCAGCAGGAGCTGAGGAATCCATCTAGAGAACAGAAGGGCTCTGTTCCATGAGAGTTTTTTAGATCAGTTCAACAGGCTAATGGTTAGGGTGTTTCTGACCCAAACTAGAACTTGTGTGTGTGAATTTTCCAAGGTGAAATAAAGACCCTTTTTCTTCCTGCCAAAAAAAAGACTATTGAAAAATATATTCATGAGAAAAATACCAATGGCATAGTATTAGACTACTACAGAACCAACGAAAGCACTGTACTATACCAAGAATATTTATTCTAAAGCCATTTTTAAAGTCTAGATAATCAATTTAAATTAATTTAGAAAATTTTTATTTGTACGGATATTTATTTTTATTTTTAGAAAGAATTTTATTTTTGAAAATAGTTGTAGGAGAAGAGTTTGTAGGTCTCCCTCTCTTCCCTCCCCCCTTCCCTCCCCCACTCCTTCTCATCCTTCTCCTCCTCCTCTTCCTTGTTTTTGTCTTCTCAAGATTGGGTCTCACTACATTGCCCAGCCTTACCACTGCACCTAGCTATAGGCCTACCATTCTAATAAAACTAATTTATTAGTCAATAAGTATGTTTTTGCTTTGTTTTCTTTTCTGGTTCTTTTGAGAAAGGTCTCACTATGTACTTCAGGCTGGCCTTGAGCTCACTATGTAGCACAGGCTGGCCTCCTACCTCAGCCTCCCAAAGTACTGGGATTACAGATGTGCACAACTATGCCAGCTTTGTTTTGGTTTTGGTGCTGAGCACGGAACCCAGGATTTTTTATAGGGTGAGCCTGGTATTTTTTCTGTACCTCTGTCAGAGCAAGGCAGCTTGGATGATTATCACGTGAGGTAAGGTCAGCCAAAGGGATATCATGGGAGAAAGTTGTGGCTGTATCTCTCCACCCATCCTGGATCATGTGGGATTTAAGGTCCACAGAAAGGTCCCCTTTGTAACTCTTCACAGAACTGATATCCCTCATTAATACCCTTTTGCTGTATGCACAGTGGAAAATATAGCCTTGATCGATTTTGTGATTAATTTGTTGGGGTTTTTTGTTATGGTTGCTTGTTTTGTGGTGGGTGCTGGGAATTGAACCCAGGGCCTCATGTGGGCTGTCAGGTCTCTACCACTGAGCCACACCACCGGCCCTCTGTGGCTAAATCTGTAATTTTACATAAACCTTTCCAGGTACAGGGAGAAGTGAGGGTGGAAGAAGGAATGTGAATGTTGAAGCTGGATACCATCTCACAGCTGCATCCTCCTGAGCAGAACTCCCTGCCTATTAATGAGGATGTCAATAATGATAACTTGTACATAAAAGAATTTGCAGCAGAGAGGATAATTTCCTACGTAAATACACTTAACTATTCCTGCTTCCATCCCTAAGGAAGGACAAGATTTCTTGCCCAATGAAGTACTTTGATAAGTACCTTGAACTCAACAACTGGGTGTATGGCATGGTTTCAAAAGATACCAGAAAAAAAGAGGAAATGATAGCTAAACTAAATTTCCGTAAATATGAACAGAAATTTGAAGAAACTGTTTAATCTGAAATTCTGTGCTCTGCTATGAGATGCTGTTATCCTCAGACTTAGCACTGTGCTGCTATTACCCCAGGCCATTTAATAAAAGTGTAGTCCATCTGCTTGCCTCTTAGGAGTGCTATCTTGGGAAACTTCAGAATGGGGCCACCTCTGTGGATGTGTAACCTGTGCAATCACACAAGGTCCTAAGCTTGCAGGGGCTCCATGCCTGATTTAATCTCCTCCTGTTGCCATCTTGAACTTCCTATTTTATGTATTTATTTTTATCAAGGAGCACAGGGCCCTACAAATTATGTAGCCATCCATGCTTCAGGAATAGGATCCATGTTCTCTGCTTGGATCCAATTGTCAGTGGGCCTGGCAAGGGAAGAGCTCCAGAAGGCCAGATGTCAGTGGGAGCAAGAATTCAGAAGGGACACAAAATCTGAGCTAGCAGTACCCACACTCTTGGTGTCAGTGTTGGATTTCTACAGAATATTAGGACATTTTTAATGACAAATAAAAAAGAAAGAGTCAGATAATAAGTTCAGCAAAAAATGGGGTTTTTCAAAAATTATGTTGAATGAAAAGATCAAATTTCAAAGAAGGTACATATAAATGTGATGCCAGTTTTATACATTCTTAGTCTTTGGAGCAGTTTTAGTTTCTGTAATGTTTCATTTCTTTAAAACAAATACTGAAGCAAAAAAGGTAAAATGTTAGCATCTGATAAATCTGAGTATTACATATTTGGGTATCTGTTATACTTTTTTCTACACCTCTTTGTACATTTAAAGTTTCATAATTAACTTGAGATTAATAGAACAGGTAATGTAACAGAACAAGGAGGGCGTCTTTAGGTTGGATCATGGGGAGAGTATGGATGGAAGGTGACCTACACTGTGACTTGAATAACAAGTCATGTTTTTTTTTACTCATACAAAAAACAGAGAGAAAGTATTCCAGATAGAGCAGCAGCTATCGCTATGGTTCTGAGGCAGGAGCAAGCATGACCTGTTCAAGGTTCGAGGAAAAGGCAAGGGCAACATAGTGAGATCCCATCTCCTTAAAAAGGCCACAAACATGCAATGATATGAAAAGTCTTACAATCTTTAAGGCAATTTCTTGATGATACTCAAAGAGAAAGTACCTTTTCTAGATAAGGTAGAAAGAACAACAGAACGAATGTTTAGCAGATCTCAGTAAAACCTTTGATTCAGACAAGAATAATCAGGCAATGCCAAGCATCTCTGGTTGAAGGTTGTTGAAGAACAGGATATTCTTAAATCTCAATGCATTGAGATGTATTGTTTACTAACGACGAAGGGAGGCACAGAAGGCCACATGTGAGCACTTGTTTAGGGTGGTAACAACCAGAGCTTATTATATTATGATCAACTGATAGATGATAGATGATAGATAGATAGATAGATTACAGATTGATAATAAATAAATAGAAATTAGAAAGATTGCATACAACATACTGGAACATGGTTATGGTTTTACTCAGTAAATGGTTGGGATTATTTTCATTGTAGGATCATACTTAAAGTAGCAATGAGAATGCATGCAAAGTATGAATATATATGAATGAATGTGTGCACAAGTGTTTCAGGAGCTCCTCTGATTCTCCCAAATGGTACCTTTCAAAATGTACAAATACCGGAATCTCAAGATCTGTAAGATTTTACAGATGTACCACTTGTGTTGTGAATGATACTTTCAACTTACTGTAGCTTTACCAAGACTTTCAGGACCAAATATTTTAAAAAGGAGGTGTCTATTGGAAGGTAGAGGAGTAAAGGCAAAGAAAGTAAAAGCAATGAAAGCAATTCTGCTCAAAGTGTTTATGGAGAAATATTTTCAACCCAAATAGTAGACCTGTGGCCCAGGCTCACTGTGAGCATCAACCACGATTGGGGTCATTTGCCTCTGAGGAGATTAGGAAACAGAAAGAGCTCATTTTATTTCAAACATGGGAGAGGCTGGATACTTCCCTTGGACCTTTGGCCAGTATTAATTATTTTTTTCTGAAGCATGTTTGTTTTTCCATTTAAGGTTGAACAAAAGTCTTTCTAATACTCAGCTTTCTCTGCACCCTGATACCCTCTAGATAGGAACAGTTAAATATCCAAAATAACCACACATACCTTCAGTCGCATTAATGTCAAAATTGTCCAATACACAAAAAACCTTAAACTATTTACTTATTTATTTCCAATACTTGGGATTGAATCCAAGGTCTTGTGCATGCCAGACAAATGCTCTAACACTGAGCTACATCTCAGCCCTTTATATTTTTTGAGACAAGATCTCAATAAGTTGCCCAGGCTGTGGCTTTAAACTTGAGATCCTCCTACCTCAGCCTTCAAAGTAGATGGTACAACAAGCACGTGCAACCATGCCCAGTTGTCCCTTAAACTCTTAAAATAGGGATATTTGACTTTGGGTTGATGTAAATAGGTGAGATAAGGCATTTCTTGGGCATCAATCCCACTGTACTGTCCTGAATCCATGACAAGGTGGCTCGATGCTCACCAGCCTCATTCCAGTCTGGTGCAGAATGAGCAGGCTGTGGGCAGAGTTCTGAAATGACCCTCAGCAAACCACACCCCCAGGTATCAGTGGCACCTGTGAGTTGCTTATAACCAGTAGAATATGACAAAGGTGACATCAAACATCATGATTATGTGATGTCATATAGGACTATTTGGGCTGTAAATAAGATCCATAAACATTTGATTTTAAATTAATCTAAGAGCCGGGGATTTAGCTCAGTGGTTCCACTGCCTGCCTCACAAGCACAAGGTCCTGAGTTCGATCCCCAGTACAAAACAAAATTAATCTAGAAAAATTATCCAATATCTGGACAGCTCTTTCAAGGAGGGTTTAAAGGTTAGAGACACTGGCTTTGTTGTCTCAGGCTGCCATGAATTTGTAGTGATAAAAAAATCCTGTTGAGAACTACACAGAAGGGGATGAAGGCCCCAAGCCCACCTGGGTCTCAGCTGGGGAGGCTCTGAGCAGAGGAGCCAGCTGAGCAGTCCCACATGGCAGACTGGGCAACTGGAAGGTCATGAATGTGTGCTGTCCCTGGCACTACACTCCTGGTAATTTGTTATACCGCAACAGAAAACTAGAAAATTAGGAGTGATGGTCAAAGAGGAAACCTACCAAAGAAGTCATGAGCCAGATGATGATTAAAGCTAACCAGCAACATGCAGCTGCTGGGCACCCGCGCAGGGGCCCAGCCCTGGACAGGAAACCAGGAGTGAGAAAGGCAGTGACAGACTACCCTCCGTATCTAAAAGAAAATCCTTCTCCTTTGATGACTACATGATGCACATCCATAATCAGACCTGGTCTGCCATTTAAGTCAGACTTCCTGTCGCAGAGCAGAGAAAAAACAGAAACATAATCTCAGGTTATTGATGATCTCTCTCTGTGCCTTTGTTGGCATCTCTGGCTCCTTTGCAATCATCCTTAGCGCTACTGCACTGCTCCCATCCAGTTCTTCGCTCAGCTGAAGAGTGAAGACAGTGTGAACCTCTCCTCCACATAGTTAAAGACAGCAGTGTGTGAGTCCTAAGATCGCTGAAACACTTGATCTGATCACTGATTTTTACTCCATTTAGAGAACGAAAGGGAAAGATTTGGGCTCTGGTGATGTGTGGGAGCCTTGAAAGATTTTTAGGAATATTTAGTACTAGAGCCCCTGGGCTATAGGAAATGTAGGAATATATATGAAAGAATTTACTTAAAGCAGCCTGTTGTTTACCTTGTGCTTTAGTTCTTGAAAGCTGTTAATCAATTTTGCAAGCAATTGAACCTCATTTTCAGTGCATCAGGGAGCTCAGCACTTGGAGGGCATCTGCAGCAAAGCAAATGAGCTTTCTGTGCTTTGTATGATTAGTAACCTAAGTCTGTTCTACTGATATGGCTTTTTATATATCAGGATCTCTTAAAGTGGAAGATAGGCAACCAAAATCTGTACTCCATTCATTTTTGAGAAGTGCAGTGCCCGTAGGAATCCACCTGAAGGGTTATAGTCCCAGATAGGCCTTGCAGCAGGCAGCAGTATGAACCCAGATGGATCTGGGTGACTGAAAGAGAAAGGGTTGGAGGTATCCTGCCAAGCTGTACCAGGAGGGCCTCTGGGTAGGATGTGGACAGAACTTCAGCCTAAGAAAAGAAAGCTCAACTTTAGGAAATAGTGCCTTGAGAGTGTGTGTGTGTGTGTGTGTGTGTGTGTGTGTGTGTGTGTGTGTGTGTTAGAACCCAGGGCCATGCTAGGCAAGCTCTCCACCACTGAGCTATACCCAGGTTCATGTCCTGCATTTTGCAAACAAACCCCCGGCAATGAATTCCTGGACCTCTGTGTACTGGCTATGTCACCAGAGGAGGCGCTAACCCTTCTGTGCCCACCTCCTATCTGTAAAATGGGAAAATTTAAATCCCAATTTCATAGGATCACTGCGGCAAAGTACCCAGTGATGGGTGAGTGTTTAGTCATTGTTAGCTATTATTATTCAACACAAAAGAGTTTTAGAGTTTCCAGCTATTAAAGAGAAACAAAGGTAGCCCTGAGAAAATAATCATGCATGGGAAAAAGTGTCAGTTTCCCCAGCAGTAGAAAGTCAAGCATTTTCAGTTCAGTGGCTTCAGACCATGTTTAATCTTCAGCTGTTTAGAGTTACATTTGGTTCCCAACTTACAAGGGTTTGACCTACGACGCTCTGGCTCCACCGTGGTGCAAGAGTGATACTCATTCAGTGGAAGCCATACTTCCAGTCTTGAATTTCAACCCTTTCTTTGTCCATCAATGTGGAGTACACACCTTTCCCTGGATGCTGGGCTGCAGCAGCCACACACTTTCCAGAGGAAACCACCAGCACTCTGCAAATCCCTGTGCTGCTGAGCTCTGCCATCCTGTAGGTAAGTGTTGTCGATGCGCTGTTGACTCGAGATGCTGTCCATCACAACGGGCTTATCCTGACCAAACCCTACTCTAAGTCAAGGAACATCTCTATAATGAAGAATTCTGGGAATAATTTGCCCCTTCCTACAGTCCTGGGAGCTTCTCACTGCAGGTCAGAAGGATTAGGTCCTTGCTCTGGGTGTCCTCCCCCCAGCAGGCTCACAGGCTTTTTGCCAGTGGTGGGCATAGGAGCGTGTTCTGCCAATGGTACAAGGTCACCCAGACTGTTCTGGGCAGTGCTGGCAAGCTCCCCACACAGTGCACAGCAGCAAGAGTGATGCCTTGTGTTCATCTCACACTTTGATGACACTTTCACTGTCATAGAATACTGCCGGCTCCTGCAAACACTCAGCCCTTTTAAAAGCCTGCAAACTACAATCGCACAGAATGTATTCCTTTAGAGACTGCCATGGTGGTAAATCCTCTCTCAAGGAGCTGCCAGCCCAGAAGCCTGCTCCCTCCTTTGTTAGAAATTCTGGTCACAAAAACCGCCAATAAAATGCTGCGGATGCATCAATAAAGGATATAATGAAATCAAATGAGTCTTGTTTCTTACATTTACATGCAAAGTATATCAAAGGCGCATCCAGTTTGTTCCTGAGACCCACACAATGGAGTCTTTTGTGTGAGGGGAAAGAAGATATATGAAGCTGAATTAGGAAGCAATTCCAATTAAAAGGGCTGGGTTTAAGGTTCCAAAGACAAAGCAGCCTTTGCCAGACAGCAAGCTATTGGAAGTGTCTGGCTGCTGAGGTGGTTTTATGGCCACTGGACTGGAGCCGAGTGGAAGGGAATGCAGCAGTAGCATGCCTGGGTCCCAGGCACTGGGGTTACACTGCCTCAGTTCCAACTTAGTCCTGTGTGACCTCAGGGATAACAGCAGTACCTACCTAATGGGGCTGTTATGAGGACAACAAGAAATAAAGTACAGAGATGGCTCTGGACAGTGCCAGGCACAAGCTAGTGCTCTAGTTAGCTATGCTAGCTATGACTTCCTCCAACTGGCCCCCACCCAGCGCTGGCACGTGGCCTGCATGCCTGGGCCAGAAGCGCCCAGATGACAAGTGAATGGGCCCTGAAAATGCGTCTGGGCAGGAAAGCCAGCAGCTATGTGGTGAGGAGAAAGTTGTCCTTTGTCACAAAGGCTTCCAAAAGTCAAGTCCAACTTTCAGTGCTAGGGAAGTAGAGTCCCTTCACAAATACAGGCTGACCAGGATGAGTGCCATTTGAATTAGCTCACCTGTTTCCCTATGCACTGTTTGCATTTTGTAGCTTGAGGCTCAGAAAGTTGGCAGACTGTGGCTCAGAAGTAAGTTAGTCCCTGTGGCAGCCTGCAGTTTTCTCCAGGTTCTCTGGTTATCCTCAAAGGCTTGGCCTTCCTGATGCTGAGCATGAAGGCCACATCCTGTCAGCTCGGGTCTTTCTCGGAAACACCACAGCACGCTGGAACCACACTTTTCAGAGGCAAAGGAGATGTGACATTTGTCCATCTCCCTCTTGCCTGGGCTGCCAAGGGCCTTTGGAGTTTCCATCACCAAAGGGGTGCTAAAAATTCTTCAGTTTTTAACTTTAGGGTTACTCTTCATGTACCTTATTTGCAACTGGAAACATGGGTTAGGTGGGGGAATTTTGAAGTATAAGCTAAGTTAGTGAAATTATGAAATATGTGAGAAATTCAGAACCAAAGGAACCAGGGCAGGTTCTGAGGCTATGAGGTACGTGAGACCCCAGAGCATGCTGGGAGCAGAAGGGAATTGCACAAGCCCCACTTCCATAGAGAATCAGTAGGGAGCTTCAGGATTGCTCTGCAGAGCACAGGCTTATACCTGAGTGCTCATTTCAAGTATGGGCTTTCATTTATTGAAAAGCTGTAAATGGGCCTAAATTATAGTATCTCTGATGTGAGTGAGCCCTGAGGAATGACAACATGACCCTTCTAGGGACATTTCAAAACTAGTCATGAGGAAGGAAGGGGAATAGGAAAAGGGAGGCTACAAAAATGAATTTCTCTCTCTTTGTAATATTGAGTTTCTTTAAGAAAAAGAACCTATGAGCCAAGCATGGGGGTTGGTGACTGTAATCCCAGCTAAATTGGAAGGCTGAGGCAGGAAGATTGCTAGTTCAAGGCCAGCCTAGAAAACATAGCAAGATGCTGTCTCAGAAGAAAAGAAGAGAAGAGAGGACGGGAGAGAAACGGGGAGGAGAGGGAAGCGGGGAGGAGGGAAGGGGAAGAGAGAGAAGAGAAAAAGGAAAGGAGAGGGGCTCAAAGCAAGAGAAAAAGTAAAAGTGTGTTAAATCTGGGTGATTAGCAACAGACAGGTATTTGTTAGTGTTATGTTGCACACAGCTGTATAGTGGAAAGTATTTTGTACTATTTTAAGCGATTAGGCAGAATTTGAAGGAAAAGCAACAGAGTTTTTGGAACTAAAAAGGAAGAGTCTTGGCTAAGAACAGCACACACACAAAAAGAAAAGAAAATAAGTGAAGAGAGCTCCAAGCTCCCTTCAAGGTGAGTTTCCCAGCAGCCTGGCAGGGGCAGACCTCATAAAGGAGAGACTTCTCCCTTTGACACGGCTAAAGCTATTTTCTTTCCTAACTCAAGTTGGATGAATTCATACTTATGAATTTCAAATGCATATTCATTTGCTAAGGATTATAATGACCATGAAGGGTTATAACTGAGGCAGACACTTTCACAAGCAAAACTCACACATTACCTTTCTTGGGAAGCATGAAGACAGGAACATGATCTATCCTTCATCATCTATATGACTAAGAGCCAATCTGGTTAACTAACCAGATTAAAGTCTGGTCAATCCTGGGTAACTAATTTTAATATACATTATATAAATGCAAGCAGAATCATGTTAATGTCTCCTCTCCATTGCACTACATGGAGGTATCTGAAATATGAATCACTGCTACTCTGTTTTTATTTCTTTTATATTTTATTTTTATTTTATTTTATGTTTTGGGTACCGGGGATGGAACTCGGGTCCTTGCGTTTGCGAGGCAGGCGGCAGAACCACTGAGCTAAATCCCGGCCCTGCTCTGTTTTTATTAGTGGATGTTTGCCATTTTGATTTTACAAGGCAGCTGGGCTGAGGGACGCTGCCCCCGGACTCAGACTAGACTTTTTCTCCCCACAGCACTCACAGCACATAGAGTTCACGCCTTTTTCTTTCTTGACTTCAGTGAGGTGGTGAAATCTAATTTTAAATCATCTAACAAGTATGTAACAGGAATGAAACAATGGCTTGGATACTAACTGGGTTAGACAAAATGGTGGTAAAATGAGAACTCACCTTGAAATCCCCCTTTTTTTCCCCTAAAAAACAGGCTGACATCACCAAGAGGGGATCCAGTTAGGATGGCTCTCAAAGCTGGCTCACTTCGCAGATGGGGCCAGACTGCACAGAAGACGGCTGCTCTGAGGAAAATGAAACCTGAGGAGTCAGGAAATGTGGCTTGTGAGGACTATGTTCTTGGAGAGCATTAGTTCACTAACTTCCAAAAAAATGTCAAGGAATGTGGTGAATGAAGGGCTAACTTCGGAATCATTTTTGTTAATTTTCTTTAAATCCTTTCCTCAGTGTTTCTTTGATGTAGTAAAAGACATGGTCTCTTTTCCACCACTGAAAACCACCCACATCGTAAGCAGACACGGTGAAGCTACCTTTCTCCAGCATACATTGTATACTCTTGGTCCTGGGTGTCCTTTCCACAGCTTTGCCACGGTATGGGGCAGCGCGGTAGTGGAAAAGAAAACTGTCATGTCAAAGCCTCAATTGGATGTTAACCCGAAGCTCAAGCTGCCACCACTTTGAAGAGGAGAAGAGAAACTGCTGGGTGCCAAACCTGATGCCATGTTTTCAGGTTCTATAGAATGAATGTGATTCATCCTTCTTAACCTATTGGAGAAACCCATGAGAAATGTTTTTGTACTTTTTTCCTTTTCTTTTTAAAAATTTTTATTTTTATTAGTCTACATTTGCAGTACATAATGAACACACTCATCTTGGGGAATTAGTAATGTACAGAGCACATCTTAATTCCTTTCAATCTCCTTTCTCCTGCTCCCCCTTCCTGTCCTCTTCCACTCCCCTCTCACTCCCTCCCTCTATCTCTTGATACTTCTTTTTCTGATGATAAGAAATTTAAAGTTTATATGAAAACAAACACAGTAGTGTTTATAGAATACTGGTTTGGAAGTAGCGAAAGTTAAGCTGGTGAATACATACAAGGAGCACGTATTATCAAGATACAGGATATCTTAAGTTACTTTTCACTACTGGGACAAAATACCTGGCGTACACAAGTTAAAGGTGGAAAGGTTTATTTTGGTTCACGTTTCGTTGAGGAGGTTTCAGTCCATATTCAGCTGGTTCCAAGGCAGGGCAGCATGGCAGAGGAGACAGAGCTCATGGCAGGGAAGGCAGGAAGCAGCGAGTGCTCAAGGTGGGGAGGGACATGTTCCCAGTGACCCACCTCTTCCCACCAGGCTCCACCTTCCAACATCACACCCAGCCATAAACCCACCAGTGAACTAATCCCTAATCCACTATCACACACCTGTGATCCGGACACCTCCCAAAACAAACCATAACACAGGGAAAGCTTCTTGGAACCAAAGGGCAAGAATACATGGGACTTTGGGAGGGGTGAACACCAGGGAAACTTCTCCCTTTCTCTCTCTTCCTTGTCACTCACTTAGAAGTGGCTTCATTCTTCTTGAAAGAGCTTTCTTTGCTACTTGGTCCTCATGGTGAACTGGAAATGACCATGAATAGTCACAGGTGTCCATTTCTAAAGCACCACAGCTGACTGTGCTCTTGCTGTCTCTCTCTCACACACGTGCGCCATCTTGGCTTCCCTCACCTAATTCCAAATGCACAGTTAAGGGATGCTCACTGATCCCTTGAGAGACACTTGAATTGGGAGTCTATGCCAGCCGAGCTGAGTCACATAGCTGCTGTCTCCAGAGAAGAGGGTTATGATGGACAGCACATGAGCTTCACTGCATGGACACTATGAAGCAAACTTCATAAATGTTTACTGAACACTCCTCCATGCCTGGATGCCCTCTTGGTTCTGGGGAGACAACAGTAAACAAGAGAAAGCTCCTTTTCTCAGGAAATTTATATTCTATTGGGCGAAAACGATAAGCATATAACCAACATATTTGGGCGGTATCAGTTGGTTCTAAGTGCAGTCAACAGTGGCAGTGGGGTGCTGTTTAACAACTAGCTTTGTGGAAAACAGCTGACAATTTCTGTGGTGTAACTATTTCTTCCCTGAGTAATTTCTAGCTACCAGTGTGGTGTCCCTGGAAGGCCAGCTGGGAAGTGGTGTGCAGCGGTGGACTGTTGTGGAGAATCCACCAGACAAGCTCAGTGAGCACCAGTCTCCTCAAGGGCACAAGCAAGAGCAAAGTATAGCAAGATATATAGGAAGGGTATGCTCTGAGGAGATACTACTTGTATTTTTATATAATTAATTTAAAGTTAAATGATTTCATTTTAATGATGGCTTTGTTTAACAACTGTCTCACAAAATTTTTTGAAAGCTTAACATCATCTCTCATGAGCCAATATGAGGACTCATCTGGCGATAAAGGAGATATAGCAGGCCGAGGGTTAGTGTTCCAGTTCGGTGGCACTGTGTAAATAAGCACCTCAAGACATATGAGGTGTGATAAAAAAATACAAGTTATTATCACAAAATGCAGTGATCTAAAATTTTTAAATATAATAACAGACCATTGCCATTAATCCCTCTCAGAATATTCCCTATCTCTTCAAACACACTTATCCCATCATTCTTGCCACTTTCTGAACCAGCTCTGGAAGTCCTCTTTCATGAGTGTCTTTAGTTGCATCATTGTGGCTGCTTTGATGTCCTGAATCAATTCAAAATGTTTACCTTTCATGGTCATTTTGACTAGGAAAGAGCCAGAAGTTGCAGTGTCAGATCCAATGACTAAGGTGGATGAAAACACACCATAGGTTTTTATTTTATGGTAACTGCCAAAAATGTTTGATTAGCAAAGGATGATCTAAAATATGGTGAATGTTCAAATAAAAATTTTATTACAATAAAACAGTTTCCCTTAAAATACTCAAAATACTCCCCTTGCTTCAAACAACTTTATCCCAATGTTCTTGGCAATGTATCTTTTATTGTAATAAGTTTTTTTGAAATGTAGACATTCACTGCATCTTTAGATCACCCTTTGTAGTTGAAAACAAGAATGTTGTCATCACTTTGTGGGCCTAGCATTCCGGCAGGGCTCAGCTGGGTGGTTCAACTATTTCACGACATCAACTGGTAGATGAACTCATTTTGAGAATCCAGGTTGATTTTGCTCACGTCCGATGCCTTGGTGGGAATGACTAGAAGCCTAGGTTCAGCTGAACCTAATGCCTCAAGAAATCAAGCACTGGTACTGGGCATTCCGAGCTATAATTCTCTCACCACCTGGCCCTGCACACTGGCCCAGCACCACCTCTACTGTATCATGCTGCCCAAAGGAGCCTTGAGCCTGCCTAGATTCGAGTGGACATAGGCTGCTTCTCACTAGGAGTCATGGCAAGGAATCTGGGACCATCTTTAATGCACACTGATGGAAATAGCGGTGGAGTGGGGGCCTGTGGCCATGGAAGTTTTTCTACCAAGGCAGTAAGAACCATATAAACAAATGAAATGTTCAGACAGTTTGAGGTCAGCTTGGGCAACCCAAGTGGACAAAGAAATCAGACACTACTGTGCTCTGCCATAAGGCTATCTCAATGGAAAAGTGTGAGAAGGACCACTTAGACCAACTGCACTCTCCAGCAGAAGGGCGCTGAAGCCCGAGACCTCATCACCAGTGCCTAGGCATGAGGTAAGCCATCTCAGTGGGCAGCAGAACAGGTCTTCAACTCAGCAATTTACCCTAATCTACTTCACAGGTCAGTGCTTTTTTTTTTTTACAGCTCCATCTTTTCTCTTATTTTTATAAAACTCTTTCTAATGACAGTGTTATCACATGAATTAACATTGAAAACATTTCTATCTGAAACATTTCCTATCCAAAACACACCTTATAGGTGTAGGGGTGGCAGGAGGGGAAGGGGAAAGGGAAGAAGGGAAAGGAAAAATTATGAGAAAGAAAGAAAATGGAAACAAAGTCTATGTAAATAGAGGAGGGTACACAGGTAATGGGGGAAAAAATAAGAATCAAGATACGTCATGTTCAGGTACAAGGAACCAATGATAAATGTAAATGTATTGTATACCTAAAATGTACCAATTAATATATAAATTTAAAAAAACACACCTTATATCAGTGAGAATGTGGATTCCCTGGAGAAGAAGGCTTTACCTTTCCAAGTCTCCAGGCTGCTGTGTAAAAGCATGCATCTGCTCACTGCACAAGCTGTGTGGCCAGGCTGGAGGGCTGACTGGGAACCCACACTCAGTCACAGGGTGTGTGCTATGATGTAGGGCTGCACTGTCCCAGGGAAACAAGCATATATTCGCAGTGCCTACAGCAGCTCCATACTTTTGTTTATTTGGCAGTACTGAGGATTGAACCCAGGACTTCACACTAAGCTACGTCCCCAGCCCTATTTATTTATTTTGAGACAGGGTCTCACTAAGTTGCCCAGGCTGTGATCTTCCTGCCTCAGCCTCCCAGAATACTAGGATTACAAGTGCATTCTTGGGGAAGACTGCCAGACACACAGAAAATGTTTCTGGGTTGGGGGAGGGATTAGGGCAGATGGGACATCCTCATTAAGAGTCAGCATTCGGATTTCCTCCAGAAGTATCTGCCTTGGGTGTGCCCTGGGTAGCTGTGGGTATATAACAGAAAGCTTCAATCTTACACAAAGCCACTTCTGTTTCTCATGCTCACTGGATCTATGGAGTGGGTTTTTGTATAAGAGATTGCAAGGGTGAATCCTCTCTGCTCCATGATGTCTGAGACCTCAGCTGGGAGTCATTTGTGAACTACAATCACCTGGAGGCTTTTCTGCGTGTATCTTCTATCTAGGATGAATGAGTCGAAGGCCCAGGTCCAGGAGGCTGTGGACAGGAACACCTGGTATGGTCTCTCCACGTGACCTCGGATCCCAACAGAGGTTCTGGGTGGTTCTGAAGAGAGCATGTCAGGAGAGCATGTGAACTCAAGGTTTCCAGAGAGCCAGGAGAAAGCCACATGGCTTTTCAGGCCTAATCCTGGATGTCACCCTGCCTCACCTCCATAGCATTTCACAAGCTGCAAGTGGGTCACGGGGCCAGCTTGGATTCCGAGCTACATTGCAGATAAGCAAGTGGGATCAGAGCTACTGCTGTGGCTGTCTTTGGAATATGCAACCTGCCACAAGGCTCATCTCCTTACTACCCTGTTCTTGAAGACAGAGGAAGCAGGAGCTGAAGGATCTGCACTGCCCATGGCCCACAGTGCTCAGGGCAGAGTTCGCCATGCTGCCTTCTGAGGGCAGCACCTGAGAGAGGAAAGCTCCTATCTCTCATATCTGTGGTCAGGGAATGAACTGGGAAGGGCAACATAGCTGCTGCCGACTACACCCTTGGGCTTGGTGGTCTCAGCACCAGGAAACTCTACACGCAAGCCTGACAACATGGCAGTTGTATCCTGCTCAATTTGTGGGCTACCAACTGGCTGCTAAAGTTTCCAGGGCTCAGGCCAGAACCAGATGTTCTCAACAGATGTGCAAAGAAGGCAGTCCCTTATTATATGTTTTAAAGTTGTCTGAAACTGTAGGTGCCTTTTATACCCTAATGGGGGGTTGGACAGCCCTGACAAAGCAAATGCAGCCATCTCTCTATTTTTAATATGCATGAAATAACCAGCTGTGATGTCAAAAGCCTTTTTCTTCTTAACTAATTGGGTGGCCTTCCACAGTGGGGGTATGGAAACCAAAGGAAGTCTCCAATTGAAGATATAGATGTTCTTTAAAGCTCTGAAATGCATTCTGCCTATCAGTATAAGATTTATTTGGATAAAAAATCAAGCAAGAGAGAAGAAATTGCCACATGTAGTTGCAAGTACCTTGTGTTACTCTCTTCATATTCTCACCCCATCAACACGAACCTCGTACTAACCTCCTACTAACTCCCCTTCTTTCCCCCACACTGGTAATTCTCCAGTGTGCTCCCTGTGAAATGAGCTGTATTCTGTCAGACCCAGGCAAGGCGAGAGGGAGCTGTACACCTATAAAAGACGCAGTCCCACTGAAAATATGGTTCCTTTCCTCTGTAAAGGGAGCTATCTGAGTGCATATAAACAAATTGCTCTTGTTACTCAACGTAAACAGGCACTTCCTCTGTTTTACGGATGTATTCAGCTACACAGCTCACTGACGTCTGTTAAAATGAGAGCATACCCAAACACATTCCCATTTCTCCTCCTGCCACCCCCACCTCACCAAGTAACCACAGCCATTCAAGGTTACAAGGAGCTGAGACTGCAACTGGATCTGTTTAGCAGAAGAAAACCTTGCAGAAGAATATGAGCGCTATAATCCATAGTTCTGAGGAACTGGACCTTCCCCAGGTAGCATTTTTGACCGCCTGGCCTCTGCCAAGCATTGTGTTGAGGGAACTCACCAAATCCACATCACTCTGCCGTGGGCTTCAGGCGTTAAAACTGCATAAGCCTTAGGCCCCAGTGACTGCAGAATGGCCTCCCAAAGTACTGTAACAAGGTGGCATCTGCACACCAGAGCATCCCGAATCCCACCCTCTACTCCTCCTCCACCAGAGAAGGTGCAAAAGGCAGCTAGTCAGGGCTCTGGCTCTTCTGGCTTGGCAGAGCCCTTCCGCTATGGGATGGGAAAGCTGCTGCCCTCTGCATTCACGGAGCTCACCAGAAACCCTCCAAGGCACTAGGCAGCCGCCCTTGCTTTCATCTGTAGCCGCAGGTGATAGTTAATTTTTTGTATTAACTTGGCTGGGCCATGTATGGAACACAGTAAAACACCAGTGAAGATGCTGCTGTGAAGCATTTGAAAGGTAGGATTAGCAGTTCAACCAGTGGGCTTTGGTTAAAGCCGCTTACACTCCCTCATGTGGATGGACCTCATCCAACCAGCTGAAGGCTTTGAGAGAAGAGACTAAGGTTCCCCAGGAAGAAGGACTCAGCCTCTCAGGCTGACTTCAGACTGCAGCTGCAATCTCAGTTCTTCTCTGGACCAGCAGATTTAGGACTTCCAACCCTCGCAATACATGGACCAATTCCTTAAAATAAATCTCCCTTCCCCACCCCCTCCCCTTCCCTCTTTGGCTGAGTATGACAGCAGGATACCAGTTATGGCACCTGGCCTGTGACTAACTGGGCTACCCATAACTCACCTGCTTGTGGGAAGTCTGAAGCAGTAGAGGAGGCTCTTGGGTGACAGGCTGACCGGCCTTGCGTCCAGAGCTCAGATCTTTTATCAGGCTCCCTCCTCAGTCATTCCTATTCCCTGAGACACCCCATTTGAATGGAGAGGCTTATCTCTCCTTGACTTATTTCTTCCTCTAAGATCCTTTCAGAGGCCAGAGAAACCCATATTGATCTTCAAATGCTGCATCTTATATTTTGTGAGTTTGGAAAAAATTAATGAATCAAGCCAGAAGGATTTGAAGCAAGGTTATTTTGTACACGGTCCAAGCCACAATAAGCATTCCACATGAGCAACAATGTTCTCAGGACGACTTCTGTTTTTCTTTTCTGAGGAAAAATACAAAAACAAAAACCTTGACAGTAGCGAACAGAAAAATTCCCATACAGAGGCTGACCCCCACGTAGCTCCTTCACTGCAGTTTCGATCGGATGACACGATGAGAGCATTAAGAAAGGTCTTATAAAGACAAATCCCTTTGTGAAATGATCTTCTCTCATGAGGTTCCAGAAGGCTTCCATTGAATGACCGAGAGTACTTACTTACAAACTATAACATTTGCTTATAAACCTCAGACCAGAAATTCACTGGAGAGGTATCAGCTGACTCAGACTGATCTGGAAGGCAGAGAATCGGGCTGGGAAAATGGCCAGAACCAAGCAGGAACTACATCCAGAGTCACATCATCAGTGGAGCAGAGGGAAAGGTGCCTGCTGCCCCAAAGCCTCCCTTACAGCTGCCTGAAAGCTCTGGGTGCCACCCTGGGGGACAAACTCTAACCAGTCCTACATGTTCACATCAGTAGCTCCCAGACTTGAGAAAGTGAATCTGATCGCTGAGCCTGGACCAAATTTCTGTACCCCAGCTTCCAGGGGGCTGGAAGAGGAAAACCTGGCCCCTTTTCAGATTCCAGAGCAGGAAGCAGGGCTCCACACAACAGGAGAATTTGCAAATAGCAAGATATTTTGCATGCTAGACAGCAGCCACAAGAATGGCAACTGTCCATCCATATCTTGTTGCTTTGCAGCAAAGATATTGAAATTATTAAAATAACAGCAATTTTGAGAGTCATGTCAAATCCTAGATTACCTCCTCACCAAGTTTTTCAAAATATTTCTTATTTATTTTATATACAATCTTCTTACCCTTGTAGTTATCATTCCACTCGCCTGCACGGCCATGCCCGAGCTCAGACCCTTCTGGAACATGTTTAAATTTGACTATGGCAGGGGACTTTGGAGGGTGGAAGGTGTCCAGGCTATAATTCCTTATTATGCTATCAAGACTCCATTAGCCTCTGCTCAGGCTTAGGGCCATTAAACAGACACCACACCTCACTTTGTCGCTAAATGCCCTCTGTTTCTCAGGCTTTGTCCAGCATTGTCAGACATCCTGATGTTCTGTTCCTCTTTGGCTCCGGGCAGACCTATTCTGTGCCTCCAAGCAGGAATCTAAGCCCATCGTGCATCCATCACAGCTGGCCCATGAGGGAGGCACAGCTGTGTTCTGATGTCCAGGGAAGGGAGGCTGCAGGCAGAGCTACATGTGTGGTAGCTGAGAAAGTGGGCACAGAAAAAGAAGCCTCTGCTCAAGAATGTCTCCTTTCTTCCTTCTTTCCTTTTCCTTCTTTTCCTTTTTGATGGGGGGACCATACTTGAGCTTCTGGAGCAGGGTCAGGAAGCCAGGTATGACTTCACTGGGTCTGCTGTTTAGTCTCACAAGACTACAATCAAGCTATCTACTGGCTGGGACTCTCATCTGGTGGGTTGACTGAAGAAGACTACACTCTCAAGCTTATTCGAACTGTTGCAGAATATATTTCCTTGTGGGTGCATGATTGAAAGCCTCAACTTCTTGTTAGCTGTTGGTGAGTGGCCACCCTCAGCTCCCGGAGGCCACTCGGTCCTTAGAAGAGAGCTTAGTTCCTTATCATATGGACTTCTCCAAGACGACCACTTCATTAGGCACACACAGTCTGTATATGCAGTCCTCAGAGACAGAATTTTAAATGATGTAATAACTGGAGTGACAGTCGATCTCCTGCTATGTTACACTGATTAAAAGCAACTCACAGTTCCCACCCATACTCCTGGAAAAGGGATTGTATAGAGTGTTGAACCCCAGGAGGCAGAAATCACTGGACTTGGTCTGCTGCATATAATATACTCCTGAAACGCTCACTACAATAAAGACCAACACAACAGTCACCCCCAGAAGTTTTCCTGTGTCCCTTGGCAATTCCTCCTCCGCCGCCTCATCCCCAGGCATCCCTGACCCATTTTCTGTCACTTTAAATTAGTTTCCATTCTCCAGAATTTCATGTAAGTCACACAATATGCACTTTTTTGGTCTGGCTTCTTTCACTTAGCAGAATTATTTTGAGATTCAACCATGCGTGTGTATCAATAATCTGTTTCTTTCCATTACTGGGTAGCATTCTCTTGTTCGGATACATGAGAGTTGTTTACCTATTCATCTGTTGAAGGACTTTTGTTTCCAGTTTGGGGATATTACAAATAAAGCTGCTGTGAACATCGATGTGCAAGTTTTCATATGGACGACTGTTTTCATTTCTCTTGAGTAAATACCTGCAAGTGGAAAGGCTGGTTTGATGGCAAACAAATGTTTAATTTTTTAGCAAACTGCCAGTCTCTGTATTATTTTACATTTCCACCAATAATACACAGGAGCTCTATGCCTTTGTCAGCACTGGAGTGTTCTAACCAATTGGATGGGTGTGAAGTGATATATCTTTGTGGTTTTAATTTGTACTTGTGTGATGACGAATGATGTTGAACAGTTTTTCCTGTGTCTGTCATCCATTCATATATTATCTTTTGTGAACTCTCTGTTCAATTCTTTTGCCATTTTTAATTGGATTTTATCTTATTGAGCTGTAAGAATTTTGGGATACAAATATACATAATACAATATTCAATGTCTCTTTGCCATATCATAGCTGCTAAAGCTGGACCAGTGAAGGTGGCTTCATCATCCACATGTCTGGAAGCCACCTTGCAAGGTGTGGAACAGCTGCAGCTGGACAGGATCCCCTCCTCGTGGCTCTCATTGTGGCTAACTTGAGCTTCTCCACAGCACGATGATCCCAGTGCACTTGCTCCCTTCACATGGTGGTTGAATTCACCTTGAGAAAGCTTTCCAAGAGGCCAGTGCAGAAGCTATAAGGCTTCTTATGATCCAGCTTTGTGAGTTTAAGAATATCATTCCTCTTACACTCTATTCATCAACTTTCAAGGTGAAGGGAATTGGACATCATTCTCAATGGTAAGTACAACAAATAATTTGTGGCCATAGAATCTTCTGCACCTTGTGAAATTAAAGCACTCTATATTAGTGCAAGCTGCCAACTTATTCCTAATTGCTCAAACTCATTAACATCATTAAATAACACTTATTTGCAGAACTACAGTATTAGTTTTCAAAGTGCATGTATGTATTTTATCTTCTGGAACTCCAATAGGAATTTTTGATTTGGGTAGGTAGATATTAATATCCAGCCCCTCCTCCTTTCTATTTTTTTGAGAGAGAGTCTCACTATGTAGTTCAGACTGGCCTTGAACTCACTATGTAGGCCTGGCTGGCCTCGAACTTGTGGCAATCCTCCTGCATCAGCCTCCTGCGTGCTGGATTACAGTTAAGCATCACCAGGCCTAGAAAGTACCCCATTTTTAAAAATCTTATTTTTACTAGTATGTGTTTACAGTACATAACAATTGCATTCATCATTTGAATTCTTTTTTTTTTTTTTGGTACCAGGGATCGAACTCAGGACCTTGCACTTGCAAGGCAGGCGGCGGCACCACTGAGCTCAATCCCTGGCCCTGCATTCATCATTTGAAGTTGGTCTGTGTTAACTTCCCGATTTTAAGAAGTTTGTCCAACAGAATGACTCTAGATGTGACATCTTTTTAAAAATAATATATCTTATTGGCGCCTATTAATTTTACAAAACACTGGGTTTCAATGTGATGTTTCCGTACACGCATAGCACGTATCTGGGTTCTAGCCAACCGCATCACCCTCCCTCATGTCTCCTTCTTCCAGCCTCATTCCCTTGCTTTTGTCTAGCTCTAGTCCTCCAAGAACAGGACACCTTTGGCCTTTAGGGTAATGCTTTCCCCACTCTGCCGTACTGTTTCTACTTTGGCTCACACAACTTTCTAGTTAAATAAGCCTCGTTTTTCCCCTGGAAACACTCGGTTTCTGGCGGCCCCGTTTGCTAATGAATTATTTGTTGATGAATTTTCTGGTGGGAAGAATGATCTCTTTAAACAATGATTTGATACTCAGTAAAATCTTTTTTTTAGGCAGGGTCTCTCTACATAGTCCAGCCTTACCTTGAACCCACTACGGATCTCAGGCTGGCCCCAAACTCATGGCAATCCTCTTGCCTCAGCCTTCAGAGTGTTGGGATTACAGGTGTGCACCACCATAAAATCTATAAGACTTTGATGTGCTGTGGTTGGAAGTATTGTGAGTGAGTGAGTGAGTTCACTTAAAATTGCACCCCTGTTTAATGGTATTATTTTTTAAAAATTTATTCAGGGTTGGGGATTTAGCTCAGTGGTTCCACTGCCTGCCTCGCAAGTGAAAGGACCTGAGTTCAATCCCCGGTACCAAAAACAAAAATGTGTTCACTGGCATAGAAATGACACCCACTCTCTGTAAGAAAAGTAAGTTTCACAGAAGTGTGTGAACACACACACACATACACACATATTTTTACTGCACTTACTACATTTGTAAGTATATGCACCCAAAGTTATCTGGATAATTGTATAACTGCTAACACTGCTACATCTTAAGGATTCTGTAGTGTTTGCAGTATATATTACTCTTTATATAAGCAGGACCAGAGCACTTGGCAAAGTTATGGGGCTGAAAGTCAGTGAGGAATGCACTCCTGAATGTCTTTGCTTTGGAAATAAAGTAGAATCAAAGAGCAAAAGGCTGGGGTATGGATAGCAATGTTATCTGTGTGACAGGTGCTATGGATGGAAGCCCTGGATCAGCCCAGGAGGCTGTTACCCAAATTAATTGGAATATGAGTGGCAGAGATTAAGAACTAGACTCGTTATAGAGAGGTACCAAAGACAAATATGTAAGGAAAGAGTTGATGTAAAGACAACAGTTGCCATTGCTGAGTGGGGACCACGCTAAATCCTGTTCCCTCACCGTCTCACAGGCCTTGCACACAGGGTTGATTTTTCAGTGGATAACACACACCTCAGAAGGGTTACATGGCATGGCCAAAGTCAGGAGGCTGGGGAATGACAGAACCAGAATTCAAACCAGTCCTTCTCACCCCAGTCTATGCTCATTCCAGCAGGCAAAGCTGTAGAAATATAAAAGACTCAGTTAAGTCAAGGGCTGGGAACTCAAGAGAGGTGACCAAGGTGCCAAGTCTGCCAGGTCCACCGATCTGGGCTCCTTCTGCCTATAGCACTGGCTGCTGGGGAGCCCCTTTCATGCACTGCCTGGTACCTCCTGCAAGGTGGGCACAGCTGCTTCACAGAGTTCTGCGCACATGAATTAGAATGAACACAATGAGTTTTTCCAAGGCAGCCAGCTCAGCCCCACTAGGTATCAGGTTTGGTGTAAATCCTAGAGAGGAATAGAAGCAAGAAGATGGTGGTGTGAATACCTGAGTGGTCAGCGTTGGCCTAGGCTCTGTCCAGCTGCTCACGAGGCTCCCTTTCCTAGGAAGAAAATCACTAAGAAAGACTTACTGAGACTGTGCATGGAGGAAACACAATGAGAAATGCACTTCGATTTCATCAGCAGTGTCAAGAGCAAAAGAAAGGATGAGCTACAGAAAGACTGAGGGAAGGCCTGGATTTGGCTAAGAGAAGAACACAGATGACCTTGAAGAGGGAAGACATGGTGCCTGTAGGGAGAGCATCAAATGACAGCAGCCTGAGCCAGGAGGGGAAGCACTGAAATGAAAGTAGTCCACAGTTTGACTTTGTAAAGAAGCATGGTGACTGGAAAGAGATGGAGAACAGACAGAGGCAGGAAGTCAGTTTGAGATTAGAGAAATTGCAGGAGTCATAAGCTAGGGAGGAGGTGTTAGGGGAAGGAAGTGATTCCAAGATGCCAGAGAGAGAGGACTGAATTCTGCACATGGAGAGAATCTTTCCTTAAAAGGATGATAGGAGAAAAGAAAGACTAACGATAGAACAGATATTTGCAGGGAATTTTAGGCATTTACTCGTGGAGGTTAATAGATTGCGATCTGTGCTATTCCACATAGCATGAAGGATAGACCTAATCCAGCAACAGACCACACGCAGCAGCAGGCATGGACTGGAGTTCCTGGGACTCCTGCTACCTGTGTGACCTAGGACAAATTTCTGAGGTTCACTTTGCTCACATCAAGATGATTATACTATAGACAGTTAAGTTAGGTAGAAACACTATAGGCAGTCAGACAGGGCTAGACCCTTGAGGGAGTCAGTGCAGAGGAAGAGAACAGATTACAACTGTGGCTGAGAGCACATCTGTTGGAGGCCAGGCCTCAAGATAAAGACGGAACCACCAGGCCTACATGCCCCGCTGAGGCATAAGTGGTATCACCTGGTCCAACGAAGTCTAGGTAGACATCAGTCACCCAAGTGGCCGACCAGAATCTCCAGATCCATTCCTTCCTGAAGAGGTCTGTGTGCTTTCCAGGTACACTTGCTACATGACCTGTTTTCCCGTTGGATCAATATTACCTAACTGGCTCTACTTGTGATCTTTGATTACAAAGATTGATCGTTGTTCTGACCCACCTTGCATGCACCTCCTGAGTTTGTACTCACCTCCTGATTCTGCTCTATGAAACTTCCTCTGAGAAGTGGGCTCCTTGGCAACCCACTTTTGGGTCCCCTTCTGTCTCTCAGGAGCTGTCTCTCAATAAATTTCTCCTACTCTTAACCTTCATTGTTCCTTAGAATTCATGCTTTGATTGAGGGGAACATGAACCCAGCATATCTGACATCGAGCAAGTAGGGAATTATATTTATTATCCTAGATTCAATTACATGTCCAGCCTCCAAGGGTGAGCTGGAGTCTGCTCCACCAGCTTGCCTGAGCCAACCATGAAATGATCCGGAAATTCAGAGTGCAGATCAATAGTCTGAAACTGGCCAGGGTGGGAGCATTTCCACTGCAGAAATAGGCAAATGTTACAGACAAGGGCTCCCCTCTCTCTTCCTGCCGCTTACCCCACTATTGCCTGGCTCCCCTGCATGGTATTATTGGTCTGAAATGAGAGACTGCCAGTGCAAGTCTTTATGAACAATAAAACCATGTATAAATGTTAGGGCTTTTCTACTAAAAAGTGTACAACTTGACCTCGATATATCCTATATATATTTAGCTTTGGACCCAGGGCCTCAAGCATGTTAAATACTATAGCCCTGAAATACACCCCCAGCCCTTTTTATTTTATTTTTGGACAGGGCTTTGGCATGTTGCCCAGGCTGCGCTCAAACTTGCAATCTTCCTGCCTCAGCCTCCCAAGTAGCTGGGTTTAGAGGAGACAGCCACTATGTCCAGCAACAGTTTCACATATGAGAGTTTTATCTTCTGCATTCACTGCCCACCATCACCAGTATATATTTCTTCGCCTTGGAAGTATCTGTAGGGCAGGAAGCAAATGGTTTTTTTTGTTTTGTTAAAAAATATTACTGTCACCTAAGTGATCTTGGTGAGAGTAGGAAGGAAAATGGGGACTCAAAAAAGGCTTCAAGAAGAGATTTCCTGAAAATAGGACGGGAAGGCTTGTGGATCCTACAGGAAGCAGAATGGACTCAGGAGTTGGTTCCCTGACAACTACCTGGGAGCATATCTCTCAGGAAGTGGCTACAGAGACAACTGCAGAATCCACCTAAACTGCTTCTTGGACTCAGCAAAATATCCAGACACATAAGATTACCACTGGCCACACAGGTAACAGGGCATAACCCAGGAGATTTCCTCTGCCAGCCAGGAAGCCTCCTTCTCATGGGAGCAGTCCATGCAGCAGGCCACAGAGCCATCCATGGCCTCTTCTCTTGGGTTTCCCAGGGGTCTGGGGAAGAAAAGGAGACCACATCAAGTAGGTGAGGTATCTTCCTTCCCCTCGAGGGACAGTAATCACATCAAGAGTCACTTCTTTCATGGAAGCCCAACATCATGGCTTCTTCTGTGGCACTGAGTTCTCCTATTCCATTTGCAATTTATCAGCAGTGCTCATTTTGACGTTGGTGACGGTACCCAGTAAGACACTGCACGTATTACCTCTGTCAGGTTGCCAGGGGAAACCTAACTTTTACAGAAAGCTAACTGAAGGGACAATTCTCATGTAGAAAGGAAAGGGGTTTTGTAAAACTCTTAACTCACTGTGGGCCTCAGTAGGTTCTCCCCACAGGCCCCTCACCAGCCTCACCAAAGATGTCTGTGTCCCAAGTGGAGACCCTGGACATAAATCACAAAGGATAGCCTGCTGGCAATTTTAAAAAATTCTTGTCTTTCAATCTCTCATTATTCCATTAACTACTAAATCAATCCACACAAAAATTATCTCGAAGAAAAATTTCAGTTAACTCAGGTTCCAGCTGTGTCAAGAATGGTGGTGTGAAAACCAATGTGCATTTGCAAAGAACAAGCAAAATGAAAAGGTATCGATAACAGTACCAGGCATGAGTGAGGCCGTGCCTGCTGGGCACTGAGCAATCACACCGTTTGCAAAGTATTTTCCGCCCATTCCCAGAGCAAACGTTTTCCTCATTCTGCAGATGAAGAAACCAAAACTCATGTAGAAGATTTTCATCATTTAAATTTTTTTCAGCACATGGCATTATGCTGGATTGTTCTTTTTTTTGTTGTTACCAGGCATCCAATTTGGGACCTTGCACTTTCAAGGCAGGCAGCGGCACCACTGAGCTAAATCCCCGGCCCATGCTGGATTGTTCTTTTAATTAAAAGATTAATGAAAAACCTATAGTTTGAAAAAACCAAATTCAAGAACCACTTTTAATATGCATTATGTAATGTTATTTTTTCTCTTTCTGGAAAACAAAAATTTAATTGTAGAAGTAAAAAAATAGCACTGTAAAGAATTACTCACTGTAAAGAAAAACACAAACCACACATTAAATGTAAAAATCCTGCTAGCTCTCCTCTTGTCCTGGTTCCCTCTTTGGAGGAAATGATACTGCCACGTTGTGGTCCTTCCTCCCCTTTACTCTACGTTTATAATTAATATTTTAAGTACTGCTTTTGGCTTCCAGTAAAATCACTGTAGTATTGAGACTGTATTTCTTTAGAAATTGTTAGAATACACAGGGACCTCTGCAGAAAGGTATCACCAGGAAATGTTAATCATTAAAATTCCAGCCATACACATATTAGGGGGACCAGGAAGAAACCAGAGATGTCTACAGTATAGAGGGGAACACGCTCCAGATGCAGTAGCTTTGCTCTGTGGACACTCTTTGAGGCCCTGAGCAGGAACGGTAACCAGGAGGACAGCTGGCATTGCACAGTGGCGCCATCCAAGTGCCAGGATGTGCAGAATCCGACACTCAGCGAAGCGAACCCTGCAGGCCCTGCTCCGGCCCGCTTCTCCACAGCCGCCACCTTCTCCATCTGCCTTGCCTTCTGCACCCTGCACCTTCAGGGCTCCCTCACTTTGCTCTGGTAAACAAAGCTGCCTCCAGTTGTGTGGTAAAGGTCGCTGTTCTCTAGCTCTCTCTTTGTGCTTGGGGAAACTGAACCATTAGCAAATAGAAAGCGTTTGGTGACTGTTCATTATTGACCTGACCTGGAGAGAATGAAACATGGCCTTTTCAGGCAGCCTCATTTGCCAGTCTCCTCTTTTCCCTCCTCCAGAACCTAAATCATGGGATTCCCCACAGGGAGTTTATAGAAACCTACCCATCTGGAATATTCTCCTGGTGGGTGATGCCAGACAGAGCACAGCCTTTCCAACTGCTTCAGTTCCGGAAAAGTCTGCCTTCCTTGCAGCCAAGTCCTGCCTCAAACTGCTGTGCGACCTCAGCACCGAGGAAGCGGTTGCTGTGTGGGAGCTGTTGCACGGGTTACTTCATCTCTCTGAATTTTGGTTTCTTCATCTGCAAAATGAGGAAAACGTACTCTGGAGGGACGTGAATACTCAGTGAGAAGACATGGGAGGTTCGGGCACAGACGTGTGTAGTCTGGGTCCCATAAACCCTGCCTGGAGCTGAGCTGAGCATGGTCTGTCATCTGCAGACGCGGACCGGAGCTAAGTCAGGGGCCAGTGAACGGTAAGCAAACGAGTGTCCACAGCCAGGCTCAGTCTGACTGCCCTGCCCGTGAGGAGACCCTGGAACGGTGGCGACACCAAGAGCAGGCAGGTTTTCTCCTGGGATGGGAAGTGCATACACAGGCAACCCGAGCTGGCGCCACTGTTCCGCAGCCAAGGCCCGTGCTGCCTCTTAACACTCAGTCCTCACTCTTGGGTTTGCCAGGTGCTCAGCTTCCCGAGCCCATCCGGAAGGAAGAGGGAAAGGCCCCCGTGTCCTCCGGCTGAGAGCAAGGGGCTGACTCCTGCGCCGAACAGCAACCCAGGACCCCCAGAGCTGCCATTAGATGACTCCTGCGTGGGCGGGTTGTTAGTACCGACTCAGTCTCGATCCTGCTCCTCAGACCAGCTGCTCAAGAAGAAATATTCACAAAATTACTAAGTGAAAAAAGGCGGATTGTAGCATTCAGTTTAGGGACTGACAGAGAAAGTTCTAAAATATATTAAGGAAACAAAAGGAAGAAACAGGCAACATTTGCAGATGATTTTATTTTTGAAAAAAAATAACAAAAGAAGAATTTGGGTGAGGTAGTGGAGACTTTCACTTTTAGCTTTCAAGACCTGTGTTGTTTTGAATTTTCATAAACCCCTTTTTGAATAAAATCAATCTAAGGTAATGTTATACCTATGCAGTTAGGTATAAGTGGCATAATAATATGTAAATAACAATGGCATTTTTATGCAAAAGATAAAGCTTGGAGAGAATTCTACAAAAATGAAACAGTGGCTGCATCAAGCTGGTAAAATTATAGAAAAACCTGTTATTTGTGTTATTGTCATAAGTATAATAAGTAAGACTTTACCCCAAGTTGTTCACATGAGACCCAGATGTGGAGGAAATTTTAAAACTTTTTAAAAATTTTGTACTATGGTACAAATGTGTCCCCCAGAGGACTGGAAACTTAACCCTCCATGCAACTGTGTTAAGAAGAGGGACCCAGCTGTATGTCTGTAATCCCAGCAACTATGGGAGGGTGAGGCAAGAGGATCAGAAGTTCATGGCGCCCATCCCAGCCCAGAGGAGGCTTCTGGGCCGCCTTACTACCACTACCACTGCAGAGGAGGTGAGCCACATGGGTGCCAGCAGCACACACACCCCCAAACCCCACTCCCCACATCCCCTCCATACACACACACACCCACCCCGTCGAAATGAGAGGACACATAAACAAGTCTCAAAACCAGACTTCCAGATCACCTACAGCAACTCCAAAGGGAAAGGAGATGGAAAACTCTGATACTCAACCACCTGGACTCTCTGAACTGGCAACAAAAGAGGATCTGGAAAAAATGAAATCAGAAATAATTTCTCACATAACAGTAGAGATTGTGCTCATAGTGCAAGACATGATTAATAAATCTAGAGAGGAGCTAAGGAATATGATGGAATCTCAACATAGGAAACAAATGGAATCCATAAAGCAGATACAAATAGATTTCCAGGAGATGAAAAACTCCATTGAAAGTCTACACAGCAGAAAGAGCCAATTTGAGGACAGAATTCAGATGTAGATGATGAGATTGCAATTAGCAACCAGGAAAAGAAAAATTTCTTTAAAATAGTAAGGGACCACGAGAAATCAATCCAACAGCTGATAAACGATGCAAAGAATAATATAAGACTGATTGGAGTCAATGAAGAAACAGGAGAGAATGTGGGTGACATAAGAAAACCATTCACAGAAGTGACAGCAGAAAACTTCCCAAGCAGGAGAAAAGAACTTGACATGCAGATAAGTGAGGCATATAGGACTCCAATTAGAGTTGATCAAAAAAATCAACACATAGGCATATAATAGTTAAGATTCCAGAAAACCAACAGAAGAACAAAATTCTACAAGTAGTTAGACAAAAGAAACAAATCACATACAAAGGAAAGCCCATCAGAATCACAGCAGACTTCTCAACACAAACCCCCAAGGCAAGAAGAGCTTGGAGTGACGTATTCCAACCCCTAAAGGAAAACAGCCTCCAACCCAGACTGTTGTACTCTGCAAAACTTGTCTTTCAAAATTGATGGAGAAATAAGATATTTTCATGACAAAGAACACCTTAGGAACTTCATGAATACCAAACCAGCACTCCAAAAAACTGTAGACAATATCCTAGGAAAAGACAATGAGGATCACAACCCCAGGAAGCAAAGCAGAATGAATCCACTGGGCACGGCAAGAAATTAAATGTAAAGGGGGAAAATCCAACAAAAAGAAAAAGTCATGACAATGATAAGTCAATACTATCAGTTATAACCATCAATGTTAATGGTCTCAATTCACCAATCAAAAGAAATAGACTGGCAGAATGGGTCAAGAAGAAGATCCAACAATATGCTGCATACAAGAAACACTTAATTCAAAAAAAACCTCATAGACTGAAAGTTAAAGGGTGGAAAACAATACTCCATGTGACAGGAAACCAAAAAAAAGCAGAAGTACCTATCCTCTTTGGAGATCAAATGGATTTCAAACAAACACTGATTAAGAGAGACAAAGAAGGACACTACATCCTTGTAAAGGGAACAATTCAAGAGGAGATGACAATTATAAATATCTATGTACCAAACACTAGTGTGCCCAACTATATAAAACAAACACTAACAGACATGAAAAATCAAACAAGCACTAATACAATAGAAGTGGTGGACCTCAATACCCCACTGTCACAAATAGATAGATCCATTAGACAAAAAACAAGCAACGAAATACTAGAATTCAATCTAACTCTTGAACAAATGAACTAAACTGATGTTTACAGAGTGTTCCACCCCACAAAATCAGGATATACATTCTTTTCAACTGTACATGGGTCATTCTCCAAAATAGACCACATACTAGCTCATAGACCATGTTTAATTAAGTGCAAAGGAACTGAAATTATTCCCTGTATATTATCAGACCATAGTGCAATAAAATTGGAGATTAATACCAAAAGAAACTGCAAAAATTTCATAAACACATGGAAATTGAACAACACACTTCTGGATAACCAATGGGTCACAGAGGAAATTAAAGAAGAAATCAGACAGTTCCTTCTATTAAAGGACAATGACAATACAACATATTGAAATCTATGGGACACAATGAAAGCAGTCTTACTTATGGGGGAAATTCATAGCAGTGAACACGTATATTAGGAAAACAGAGCAAGCCCAATTAAACAACCTGATGCTGAACCTCAAGCTTCTAGAAAAAGAAGAGCAGGACAAACCCAAAGCTCATAAAAGGGAGGAAATTATAAAGATCAGAGCAGAAATCAATGCAGAGACTAAGAAAACAATACAAAAAATCAATAAAGCCAAGAGTTGGTTCTTCAAAAAATAAACAAAATTGACAAACTCTTACCCGACCCTATCTATCAGAAAAAAAGAAAGAAAAGGCCCAAATCCATGCAATTAGGGATGAAATTACAATGGACCCAGCAGAAATCCAGAGGATCATCAATACCTACTTCCAGAACCTATATGCCAATAAGATGGAAAACACAGAAGAAATGGACAGATTCCTAGATATGTATGGATTACCAAAGTTGAACGAAGAAGACATAAAAATTCTAAACAACCCAACATCAATCAATGAAATTGAAAACGCAATTAAAAACTTACCAATGAAGAAAAGGCCGGGCCCTGATGACTTCACTGCTGAATTCTACAAGACATTTAGACAGGAACTACTGCCACTACTCTTCAATGAATTTGAAAGGGAAGCAATACTCCTAAATTCATTCCTGGAAGAAAGTATCATCTTGATCCTCAAAGCAGAGAAAGACCCAACCGAAAAAGGAGAGTATAGGCCAATCTCACTAATGAACATAGATGCAAAAGTCCTTAATAAGATACTGGCAAATAGAATGCAGAAGATTATCAAGGAGATCATACACCCTGACCAAGTGGGATTCATCCTAGGGATGCAGGGATGGTTCAACATATGTAAATCAATAAATGTGATACACTATATCAATAGAACCAAGGTCAAAAACTATAGGATGATCTCAACAGATGCAGAAAAAGCATTTGAAAAAATCCAACCTGCATTTATGATAAAAAAAACCCTACAAAAAATTGGAATACACAGTCTCTACCTCAATCTCATAAAAGCCATCTATGAAAAACCAACAGCCAATATCATACTAAATGGTCAAAAACTGAAATCCTTCACACTAAAATCAGGAACAAGACAAGGATGTCCACTATCACCACTCTTGTTCAATATAGGTTTGGAAACATTAGCCATGGCAATTAGACAAGAGAAAGAAATAAAGGGAATAAAGATAGGAAATGAAGAAGTCAAATTGTCATTATTTGCAAATGACATGATACTCTATGTAGAAGACCCCAAGAACTCCACCAAAAGTCTTCTAGACTTAATAACCAAATTCAGTCAAGTAGCTGGTTACAAGGTCAACACACAAAACTCAATAGCTTTCCTCTACATGAACAACAGAGAGAGAGAAATAGGGCAAACAATTCCTTTCACAATACCATCCAAAATACTGAAATACCTTGGAATCAACCTAACAAAAGAAATCAAAGACCTCTTCTCTGAAAACTATAGCACTCTGAAAAGAGAGATTGAAGAGGATATCAGAAAATGGAAAGACATCCCCTGCTCCTGTGTAGGAAGGATCAACATAGTGAAAATGGCCATACTTCCCAAACTGCTATATAGATTCAATCCAATCCCAATTGAAATCCCAGCAGCATACTTCATGGACCATGAGAAAACAATCCAAAAATCCATTTAGAACAAGAAGATACCCAGCATAGCAAAAGCAATTCTAGGTAACAGAGACATGGCAGGGGGTATTACAACCCCCAACTTGAAAATATACTACAAAGCCACCATGATAAAAACAGCATGGTACTGGCAAAGAAACAGACCTGAGGACCAGTGGAACAGATTAGAAGATGCAGAAACAATGCCAGACACACTCAGCCACCTCATCTTTGACAAAGGAGCCAAACACCCTCACTGGAGGAAAGATAGCCTCTTTAATAAATGGTGCTGGAAAAAATTGAGTTTCAACTTGCCAAAGATTAAAACTAGACTTATATCTCTCACCATGCACTAAACTAAAATCAAAATGGATGAAAGATCTAAATATTAAAATAGAAACACTGAACTGGTTGGAACAGAGGTTAGGTAGAACTCTTGTAGACATTGGTGTAGAAAAAGATTTTATGAACAAAACCTCAGTTGCCCATGAACTAGCACAAACAATCAACAAGTGGGATCTCTTCTTATTAAAAATCTTCTGCACAGCAAGAGAAACCACCAGCAGTGTGAAGGGACAACTCACAATGTGGGAAAAAATCTTCACCTGCTCTTCCTCAGACAAAGGTCTGCTATCTCGAATCTAAAAAGAACTTGAAAAGATCAGACCTCCCAAATTTAAAGACCCAATCTGAAAATGGGCATCTGAAATGAACAGACATTTCTCAGACAAAGAAGTAGAAATAGCAAATAAACCCATGAAAAAATGTTCAACATCACTGGTCATTCAAGAGATGCAAATGAAAACAATGCTGAGATTCCACCTCACTCCAGAAAGAATGGCTGCTGTCATGAAATCAACCAATAACAAATGCTGGTGGGGCTGTGGGGAAAGAGGAACCCTGCTCCACTGCTGGTGGGAGTGTAGACTGGTGCAACCACTGTGGAAATCAGTATGGAGATACCTCAAAGAACTGGGACTGGAAGTCCCATTTGACTCAGCTATTCCACTGCTGGGGATCTTCCCCAAAGAATTAAAAGAATCATACCACAGTGATATATGTGCACCCATGTTCATAGCAGCGCAGTTTGTAATAGCTAAAACTTGGAAGCAGCCCAAGTGCCCATCAACTGGAGACTGGATAAAGAAAATATGTTTTTTTTATAAAATGGAGTACTACTCAGCACAAAAAATGAGAAATTAGAGACATTTATAGCTAAATGGATGCACATTGAGGCAATACTCGTAAGTGAAATAAATAGGACACACACGTGTAAATACCAAATAATTTCTCTAGTGTGAGAAACTGAAAGTGTAAATAAGGACTAAAAGGTATAATAGATAATGTGAAATAGGAAGAAAAGGGGCAAAGGGGAAGGGGAAGTGGGGGGGGTAGGAAAAGGAAAGAAGGGAATGGAATTACTATGAGAAAATGGAAAAATGGAAACAAAGTCTTTGTAAATAGGGAGGAACAGAGGGGTTGAAGAGAGGGCAGGGAAAGGGGAAAAAATAAGAACCAAGAGAGATTATGTAGAGGTGCAAATTTCCAATGATGAATGTCATTATATTGTACACCTAAAATGTACCAATAAAATAAAAATTTAAAAAAAGAAAAGTTCACGCCCAGACTGGGCAACTTAGTGACTTCACATGACCTAGTCTCAAAAAAAAAAAAAGTAAAAATAATTGAGGGGGTAGCGCAGTCCAAAGGCCCTGGGTTAATGGGGGGGGGGGGGGCAGTAGGACATTTTAGAAATCCGACCTGCCCTCCTGAATGATGGCTGATGTTATGCGAGGGTGGCTTTGTTAACACAAGTGTGGGATGTACAAAAGACAATTATTAATTTGGTCTCTGATTTTTAACTGCAACATGTCAGTTTGACTTGAGCACAAGCCACTCAGCAGGTTGGCAAGTTTCAGTGTGCCTGTGGCTGATGGAGCAGGCCAGCAAGCTGAGGAGGAAGATCCACAGCAAGCGTGGGCGGCACCAACTGATGGGCTTGTAGCTCGGACAGAATAAAGAGGGGAAAAAGAAGGAAGCGCATCCCTTGTTTGGAGGAGTTCTGGTCTCTGTCATTGCTTTGGGAGGTTGGTCTGCAGTTTCTGCACCTGCAGCACAGGCCCTTCGGTCTTCTGACGTACTGGCACCTGTTACTGCCCATTGAGCTTCCAGGCCATCAGTCTCCGACTGGACCTGGACCGTTGGCTGGTATTCTGTTACAGCAACGCAAATGGACTAGGACAGCAACCACTGCATTGCTGATTGCAGGATCAGACCGCCGGAGCCTCCATTGGAACCAAGTTTAGCAGAGATTATTTGGGATGCTTGAAATGAAGTTATTTTAGCTAAACTTGATGAAAAGAGCGCTCTTCAGTTCCATGGGTTTTGTTTGTTTTCACTTCCAGCACTGAGAGTCAAAAACACAGGGTCAAATGCTGGTGAAGATGTAGGAAAAAAGAAACTCTTCCAGTGCTCGCTTCGGCAGCACATATACTAAAAAGAAACTCCTACATTATGGGAATGTAAGCTAGTACAACCCCTACAGAAATCAGAACGAACATTCCTCAAAAAACTAGAAATATGGAGACTGGATAAAGAAGATGTGGGGTTTTTAAAATAAAATGGAGTACTATTCAGCCGTAAAGAAGGAGAAACTAGAGACATTTATAGCTAAGTGGATGCATATTGAGGCCATACTCTTAAATGAAAGAAATAGGACACACATGTGTAAATACCGAATAGTTTCTCTAGTGTGAGAAAATGAAAGTGTAAATAAGGATTAGAATGTATAATTGATAATGTGAAATAGGAAGAAAAGGTCTAAAGGGGTAGGGGAAGTGGGAGGGGTAGGGGAAAGGAGAGAAGGGAATAGAAAAAATACGAGAAAAGGAAAAAATGGAAACAAAGTCTTTGCAAATAGAGATGGGTGGAGGGGGTGAAGGGAGGGCAGAGGAATGGGGAGAAAATAAGAACCAAGATATGTCATGTAAAGGTACAAGATCCCAATGAGAAATATAAATGTATTGTATACCTAAAATGTACCAATAAACTTAATGGGAAAAAATACCCCCCAAAAAACCCCAAAAACTAAAAATAGAAATTCCATTTGACCCAGCTATTCCTCTTCTAGATATCTTCTCAAAAGAGTCAGAGACATGATATTGTAATTATACACACAAACCCATGTTTATAGCAGCACAATTCATAATAGCTAAATCTTGGAAATAACAGATGAATAGATAAAGAAAACATGGTATTTATACACAATGGAGTACTACTCTGCCATAAAGAAAGATAAACTTGAGGCTTTCGTAGGCAAATGGATGCAACTTGACAACATAATGTTAAGTGAAATAAGGCAGACACACAAGCTTAAATAACACATGGTTTCACTTATATAAGAAATTCAAAATATATACAGATAAAAATAAAGAGCAAAATAAAAGGTAGATAACTAGGAAATAGGGAGAAGTTCAAATAATTCCCCAAATTCTCTATTGTATTTTCAAAAATATTTCAGTATCTATGCTAATTTGTTTCATTTATACCACTAGTCTCTCAGTTCATTGAAAAGAAAGTTGTGCGCTATTATCTATTCATTTCCTTTTTGTAAGAGAAGATCTTTTTTATCTGTGACTTGTACTCCGAGGAATATTCTGACCATGCTTTTAAGATTATGGTACACGGTTTATTAACTGGTGTTATTCTCTACTCTGCTATGAAATTTTGTTTTATTTGGAAAAGAATAGCACACAGTCAAAACCTGGGATGATTAGTGCTTCCTCACTCCCTGAGAACCTGTCCACACTGCCCCACAGGGGCTTCTGTGCTTGAACCCAATGCTGAACTCTCATTGCCAACAGGTGAGGAAGCTGTCTGGGAGACCTGCCAGAACTGCCACTTAGCACTGCCCTGTAACCCTGCTTTATAATTTCCAAGGGGGGAGGACATTATCTGGGTCATCAGCCCTGACTCTCTGTAACCCTAGTTACTCAAAGCAGCTCAAATAAAGTAATCATTATGGAAAGATTCCAAGTTGGGCCAGAATGGGTGGTCAGGGGGTTTTTGCTGGAAGTCTTAGCTATCAACCACTTGATTTAGGTACCAATTTCTAGGCTATCCACTTTACAGGTGCAATCTCAGTCCATCCTTTCTATGACCCTGAAGGTAACACTCTCTCTCTCTCTCTCTCTCTCTCTCTCTCTCTCTCTCTCCAGAAATTCCTTGCTCAGGAACACATAGCCTATCAAGTGAAATGGCAGGATGCAAACCCCAGATGTGATTCTAAAATCTATTCTTCTAACTTATATTCAAAATTTTTCATAAGAATTTTTATTTGAACCGAGGTTTTGGTCCTTTGAAACAAAGAAATCATACAAATTTGAGGAGTATTTTACTGGTGTTTGGTGGGGAAACGCAAATTCTCAGAACACTCTCAATGTTGCAAACAGATTCTGTAGAAAAGGAGGCCAATTTAAGCCTCCCAAGTGTGCACAAGGCAGCTTTGAGGAGTTGGGTGTGTTTTTCCCCAACCAATATATCACCTGAGCCACAGTGGCTCTTAATGTATGGCTTTAATATATTACCACAGGAAAAACATGATTTACTGGGCCACACATCATTGGCATTAGGAGGCAGCATTAATCAACACTATGGATTTGGCTTGTGAAAACCATTAGGTACCCAGGCTCTACATTTAATGGATGCATGTTGGACGACATCTGGAAGGAATGAAAAGATCTCATTGCTTTAAGGCAGGCTTCCTCTTAGTAAAACACCCCGGCCAAGAATCTCAGTCTCCTGCAAGGCAATACAACACAAGGCAAGAGGAAAGACACAGAAACAAGACTTAAACAGATAGTGGACTGGGATGGGCCACACCTAGCATGCGGCCATGATGCCGAGCATGTGGTGAGGACCACAAGCAACCAGGACTGTCTGTATTTACTGATGATACAGGCATGGGTAAGAACAGGGCAGAGGGATACAGGTGACATCTGGTGATACTGGCTGACACAGGCAATGCTTGTAGAGGGGCAGGTAACCATCCTTACAGAAGAAGCATAACTGACCAAAGGTCAGCTGTGGGTTAACTAGTAAGTTACTGAAACAAGTTTTTTTCTTTTTTTTGTTGTTTGTTTAATAAATTTTATTTTATTTTATCCCATTCCCCCCTTCAAGCCCCCCTCCCTATGTACAAAAGCTCTGTTTCCATTTTTCCTTTATTTTCATTTTTTCCTTGTCCCTTCCTTTCTCCCTCCCTCCTCCCCCATTCCCCTTCCCATTTGAACACTTTCTTCCCCTTGCCCAGCATCCATTATACATTTCAGTCCTTATTTCCACTTTCAGTTTCTCACACCAGAGAAACAATGTGGTATTTAAACATTCCGGTCCAATTTATTTCCCTTGGGAGTATGGTCTCGATCCATCCATTTAGCTATAAATGTCTGACGTTCATCCTTCTTTATGGCAGAGTAGTACTCCATTGTATAAAAAAAATCTTCTTTATCCACTCGTCAGTTGATGGGCATTTGGGCTCTTGCCAAGATATGGCTATTACAAACTGTGCTGCTGTAAACATGGGTGTGCATGTATCACCGTGGTAGGATGCTTTTACTTCTTTCAGGAAGATACCAAAAAGAGAAATCTCCATACTGATGTCCACAGTGGTTGCACCAGTCTGAGATTCCACCTCACCCCAGAAAGAATGGCTGCTATCAAGAAATCAACCAGTAACAAATGCTGGCGGGGCTGTGGGGAGAAGGAGCCCTGCTGCACTGCTGGGGGGAGTGTTACTGAAACAATTATGGCAGGAGTAGCTCTATGGCTGGAATGTGGTCCGGAGCCAGAGGCCCTCGGCGGCAGCTGTCTCACTAGGAGCCCTGCAGCTTCTCGCATCAGGACTTAGATCTCTGCAGCAGCCACTGGCATGGAAGCTGTATGAGCCTGCGGGCCATCCAGCATGCTCCTGTGAGTCACATAGGCTTCTGTCTGCCTTCGAACGCAATGTGGGCAGTTATAAGGAAAGAATTCTGCTCCATATTAGAGCCTGCCCTAAGCCTGGAGAAGGGGGTCTTCCACACCCAAGTTAACTTGAAAATGTAAAAGTGTGCCATGGCCTCTTCATCAGGTGTTTCTGAAGGAAAAAAGGCCAGTCAGGCCCTCAGTATACATTCCAAGAAGGGAGGCCTGTCCTGGTTTTCTAGTTCACTTCTATTTTATAGTCTTCTGTAATGGTTAATCTTGGTTGTCAACTTGATTGGATGGGGAGATGTCAACTTGATTGGATTAGTGAGGTACCATCTGGGTGTGTCTGAAAGAGTGTTGCTAGAGAAGACTGGTGTGTATGTCAGTGAACTAAGGGGAAACCCACCCTGAATGTGGGTGCCCCTCCAACAGGCAGGGGTCCCTGATAGAACCAAAAGTGGAAAAAGGAGAGCACTCCCCTGCCCATGCAAGCTCCGTCCTTGAACAACTGCATTTTGGGGGGCTGCCATCACTCACAGACCTCAGACTCCAGCCTCTTTTGCCTTTGAAAGTGGACTGGGACCAGCAATTCTCCAGGGAGCTTCCAGGCCCTCAGCCTCAGGCAAGGGCTGCATCATCGGCCCCCTTGCTCTGAGGCTCCAGCTTTTGGAACTGAGCACCTGCTGATTCGCCCACCTCTCCGGTCTGCACAAGGCCACTATGGGACTGTCCAGCCTCTGCCTGTGTGGGCCAACCTAACAAAGCCCCTCATAATTATATATAAATCCACTGGTTGTGTTCCTCCAGAGAACCCTAATACAACCTAATGCCAACCCTAAAAGCCAAAATATGAAACCAGAAGTCATTCACTTTTGAAAATAGTTTACTATTACTTATTGGAGAGATAATCTATGAGTACCAAGTAGCTGAAAGGCAAATTTTGTTGAAGGAAGTTGTAGAACGGGATCTAGGAGTGTGAGCTATTTCTTCTCTGTGAATACTGTCTCCTTATTGACTATTTTTTGCTTTCAAACAAAAAACCAACCAATAAAAACCTCACCACACTGTATACTTTTTGTGGTTCTGGGAATCAAATGCAGGCTTTGACACAAATAAGGAAAGTGTTCTACCCCTGAGCTACTCCATTGGCCCTGTTGACCTTTTTCTGTTTTAAATGGAGGGTGGAGTAGCAGAACGATGAGTGGTAACAAGAAGGAGAAAAGTCCCCATGATAAAAATCAAATCCCAGCACTCATTTCCGTTTCCTCAAGTTACCAATCAGCCCTAGCACAACGTAAGGATAATTGCATTTGTTTGCATCTTGAAGTACGTTCTTCCCAATAAAAATGTATCCACTAAAATTAAAGAGCTGTTCACTAGAGCTTAGTTATCGCTTCTGGATTTGCTCAGAGAATCTAGAGGTTCCCCATGCTGGAGAAGATGCAGGACCCCCAAATTTCAAAAGCACCGGCTCTGCGTGGCCTTGCCCTTCTGTGGCAGGCCCACGGTCCCGAAGCCAGTCACCACACCCTGCAGCTGAGACAGAGGTGGCGGTGCCAGGAGGATGGGTGGCCGAACAAGAGGAGCTGGTCAGAGATAGAAAGGCAGAGACAGGAGACAATATTCTTTTCCGGGAAATACCTTTGATGATGAATGACAAAAAGGGAAGAAAAGTGATGAAATGATTGTAGGCTTGGGCAGCATTTTAAATGCTAAGCAAGGAGTTCCTGTTTTCCTGAAGCAGAGTGGATAAGCAGATGTGAATCAATAAAAACATGAATAAAATGCTACTTATCAGATACATGCAGCTTTTGTACTAATCACCATTTCCTGACGGACAAGGCCCCCAGCCCAGGGGCCTGTCAAGGTCCCTGTTGCATAGCAGGAGATGAGCAGTAGGCAAGCGAGCAAAGCTTCATCTGTATCTGCAGCAGCTCCACATTGCGTGTGTCACCATCTCAGTTCCACCTGCCATCAGATGGGCCTGAGCTTTCATAGCGGCATGGATCCTACTGAACTGTGCACGTGCAGGACCCAGACTGTGTGCTCCTTGTGAGACTCCAAACCTTGATGATCTGACAGGGAGCTGAGGTGCTGATGCTAGCACCAGGAAGTATAATTATTCTGTGTCCTAAACAAAGAAATACTAATAAAAAGAAGATAAAAAAAAAAGTCCTCCCACACACACCTTGGCTGGTGGAAAAAATATCTTCCACAAAAAACAGTCCCTGATGCCAAAAAATTTGGGGAACACTGCTCAAAGGGACTCCCTGGACTACATATACTAGGAAACAACGCTTGTCAAGAACTTAGCAGAGTTTTGCTGGTCTCCCCCCTCCTCCTGCATGAACAACTTTATCATTGTTTACAGTATATTTTACAATTTACATTTGAGAACAGATGTTCCATCTGACTTCAGAGAGCTCACTCAGCAGAGTCACTGCCTTGTCCTGTTCAGGTAGCTAACTGAATATTTAAGAACTTAACCCATCATTTTAAAAATTACAAGTGATCTCATAAAGTGCTGAGGAATGATTAAAATGAGACTCTATTAAAGTAGCAGTGTGCCTGCCATCAACAGTTTTACACATAATGTCTCTCCTACTGCATAAAAAGAGTCATTTTAATTTTTACATCCAAAATCCAATGCACTGGTAGGATAATCACCAGGAAACACACTGCTATCCTGCCCATAGCAATATTCAACATTCCATCTGTGAATCTTGAAGACACCTCATAGGTTCCCTTCATTTTCATGTCCACTTTAGAAATTATTTATTTGATCATCTACCCAAATGTATTTGAGGAACAGAAAATATCTATATCAGATGTGAGAAGAAAAATGTTAAATGTCGTCTTTTACAGAGTAATCCTCAATTTTCCCTGGGACATCGACTGAGCAGAACTGACTCATGGGGCAGGCAATGAGAAAATAACTTACTCTTGCTCAATCCACTGTCTGTCCATGGAAGCCCACGGTCCAAGGCTGATTGCTCCTGACTCTGGGATGAGGTGTCAAGTGGGTAGCTTATCTACATACTCTTCAACGTGATGTGATCATATTATTAACTTTTAGATAAATGGAATCATAATAAGCAATAGGCAGGCCCCACAGCGATCCACTCGTTTCTCTTTACAAAAACTCCTCTGATCAGTTATAATCAATGAACTATCACACAATTAAATGCCTTGTCTTGCATAATAGGGAGAGTTCTGAATGGCATTTAGGGTTGGGTCCCTTTCCCCTTAGAGCCCCGGACTCTGTAGCAGGATGCCCTGCAGAGGAGAGAACTCCTCTTTCTTGTCTGTGTCCCCTATTTCTGCCCTCCCTGTCTCATGGGGTGTGGGGGTACACAGTGGGAGAGGGGAAGGAACGGGCCAGAAAGACCTTCGTGATCCCCAGCTCTGGAGCTGATTTCCTTTGCCTGGAGAGTACTTGAATCTGATGCTCCCTAAATGAGGTGAATGTGTAAGGCCACTTTTCTTGGCGTGCATTCTGGGCCCTTCAGATGGTGGGATCATTAGACCATAATTTTCTTACAGCGAGTAATGCATTTCCTTTCGGCTGGTTGTTTTTCTTTCTTCTTCCCTCAGCTCCAGGGAATCTATGGCTGAGCTTCTGCTTAGGGTTGCCTCGCTCCTCTAGGCAGTCCTCATGAGCAATGTTAAACATTGCTACAGGGCTCTTTCCCAAATACACATCCCTGTTGCCCTTCCAATCTACCCTGGGCCCCAGGAAACAGCCACAGCTTCTCGGCTTTAGATTCCTGAGGTGACAGGCCACTTTGTCCCAGGCTCCAGTGCTCAGCTCTCCAAGTGAGATTCCTGTGGCTCTTTGCACTAAGCTCTATCTAATTCACCTCCTCACAGCCCTCTCCCAAAAAACTTTCTCTGCTCTCCAACACTGCCTTTCTGTCTGCAGTGCTGTTGGGCTGCAGGTCTTCATCAGCCTTTGGCTTGTCTTCTTTCAGTGGTCTGGCACCTCACTTTGAAATTCAGGCACACAGCCTGGCACAGTGCTGCATGCCTGTAATCCCAGCACTCTGGGAGGCTAAGGCAGGAGGATCACAAGTTTTAGCCCAGGTGATCAATTTAAGCCATTTAGTGAGACCTTATCTCAAAATAAAAAGAGCTGGGGATATAGCTCAGGGTGAAGGCCCTGGATTCCATTCCCAGCACCACATAAACAAACAAATAAATGTGGGTATACTTACCACTTATTGCCTGGGCCTCCAACTAGGAAAAGAATTCATTTCGTTTACCTGTGTCAGAAGGGCTCACTATTCCCAGAGAGCACCTAGCCCCCGCCGCCCCGCGCCGAGATCCTAGCAGTGCAGCTGCCACAGAAAACCTGAGTCCTGGAACGACTTGCTGCACCACCTTCTGCACCCTGTGGGCCAAAGGCTGGGAATTTACTTGGACCAAAGGAAACAAAACAAAATCACGGCAAAACCCATTTTCTTCGGGAACAAGACTCACTTTCTTGTCTTTCTCAAACAGGCTCCAAAGAACACCCTTGCACCATGCTGAGAGGCTCACAGAGGGAACGCTGACACACGCGGGCCCCATCCGAGGGGCTCCTCCCCGAGTGAGGCCCAGGAAGAGGCTCCTACTGCTCCTCTCTGACGCTTCCTCTGGTTGGTTTAATGACTGACTTTGGTAGAGCTACTCTGTACCAATTAAAAGTCCCTACCCAAATCCCAGGCCAATCTTGGCCACTAAGCACCAGCCATAACCACTTAACTTTTAGGGAGAGGAGACTTCTGAAGCCAGGTGAGCTTTCATGGCACCTCTTTTGTTAGTTCAGAGCTTCATGTTATGCCAAGGAAGCATTAGCCTGATACTGTGTTTATACTAGAGAAGAATGAATAGGCAAAAATTTTTCCTGTATTTTTCCTGTATTTCTAAATTGCTCTTTTCTTAATAGGTTAAAGCTAACTTCTTATAAAACCTTCACAATAAAACCTCCTGCCTGAAAGAGGGTCTCAGGTTCTTGGCACCAAGCACTGCCAGCCTTGATGGTTAGGTTTTTCCTCTTAGCTTACTGTTCTTTTCCTTTCAGTAGAAATGCTTTCTGGTTTTTACAGCCAAATGGGATGAGGGAAGCAGAACAGCAAACAAGTATTCATGTAGTCAAGTTACATTACGTTTCTCTAACGTAAGTTCCATTAGAGTTTTTTTCTTACTTACAAAATACCACTGTGTGCATACATTAGTTTCTGTCATCTAAAATAGGCCTTCTTACAAGAAACAGGAGATGAAAGAGCTCATGTCTCCATAGAAAGAGAAATAACTTGTCAGTTGTGTTTATTTGTTCAGTTACATGATTTATACTTTCTCATATAAAGATGGAACAGAGAAAAGGGGACACGTGACCTTGTTTAGATAATCCCCAAAGAAAGTTGGAATCCCTCCTTCAGGAAAAAGGTTGCCTTTCATTTAAAATATAAATGGTACTGACAGCTTATAGGGGAGAGAAATATTTCTTATGTTCTAAGAAATAAATTCAAGATGCATCTAATGTAGTCTCCAGAGAAAGAAGATATTTAGCATTCCAAGGGGAAAGGAAAAAAATACATATTAAGGAAAAATCTCATGGGAATTGATAAGCCATTTCATGAATTTCTATGTTCATATATATGTAAAAGAAAACAGTACAATTTGAGGTGAAAGTTTATATTTAAAATTCTTCTGTTGCCCAAAACACACTTCAATCCCACTTTGCCTCTCCATTTCTTAGATAATTCTCCGTTGTAGGTGGATGATTAAATAAAACAATAATATTGATCAAAAACTTTAGAAAACTCTAACATGGAAAAGAAAAGATATTAACAAAGTTTTCCAAAGAGATATTTTCTCTTACCTAGTTGTTTTTCTGTTGGGGAAAAAACATGGGTTACAAAAAAGTGCCAGTTCTAGCCCTACTTAAATTATGGTGCATGACTATCATTAATAAGAATAAAAAACTTTTGTGTATTAGAAAATTATAGTTTTGCGTTAGATATTTTCATTTCTTTCTTTAAAATCATGACTGCTTCATGGGAAGTTGTATTTTAAAAAAGAAAATTCAGATATGGATGTGCAGCAAGAAAAAGGAGAACCACTGCAAGACAAAAGCACAGTTGATTGAGTGTACTTCAGAAGAGGAAATCACAAGTCACACGCACATTTTCTCTTTGTTGATACAGTGACTGCAACAGATAGGCAGTTAAAGTACAGACGCAACGATGTGCTTTCCAGAAATCTAGGAGGGGACAGCTTGTCATTGTTAGCACGTGGAGAATGACAGCTCCGTCCTGTTACCCCACGAGTGTGCCCTGCAGTGGAAGCTCTCACTCCCCTGAACCAAGGCCTTCCACGTGGTCACAGAGAGAGGCGATCAATTCATTGTGAAGCTCATGTTCCATTTCTTATGTGAAAGTTTAAAATGGCAGAAGAGTCGTAGGTTAATGCCAAGAACTAGATTATTGTGTCTTTCAAAGTTATCCTTCCAAAGTAGAAAGATTCTTATTAAAAGCGGAGGATTTCAAAGTCAGTTTGGAACTGCATCTCTGGGTGTTATTTTTTCAGGCATCATAAAGCATTTGAATTCAGCTGCTTTTCAATCCAAGGTAAACACATCTAAAGATAAGTGAGGCTTATTTCCTGAATTTAGGATATCTTTAAGTGACAGACTCAGCACAATATAAACCGAAACAATGACAAACAAATTTCAAGTCTGTTGCGAGATGGAGAAACCTAGCAGGACACCTTGCATGTAGCACATTCTAGACGGACTTCAGACTTCCTGGCTGTTACTGAACTATTTCCCATGAAGCAAGGCATCATATATCAGTGTCAAACACACTCTTGCTGATTCTTTCCACAGCCCTCGGACAAGCCTGCAGCACTGCAGCTACAAGAGAAGATGCCTGTGAAGGAGGCCCAGACTTTTAACTTGTGTGAATGCTCTCACAGTGGCCAGAGGGACAGATGCATTCATTCTTTTGTTCACTTGAGAAGCATCTGAGCCTTCCTGTCCCCAGTCACTCTAACCCACAGAATCACTGAGCTCTTCCCTAGCTGCCCATTGGGTGGGTATGGAGCGGGGCATCTACATGTTAGATTTTACATGGACTACAATGGGATTTGGAATTTCTTTAGTGTTTTATGAGTTCACTGTTGAGAGGGGGCTTACATACAGTAGGAGATCATCTTTCTCCTCCAGTTTCTTGAGCTATCCCTTCATCCCCACATCCTCTGTTCCTTCCTTCTTACTGAGCTCCCGAGTTTCTAGGCTGCCCTAGTGGTGGAAAGATAGGTGGTATAGAGAGGTGGAGAAGGAAGGAGAAGGTTTAAAAATGAAAGTGTAAGCCATTTGTAATCTCAACGTGCTGGGAGGCTGAGTCAGGAAGATCCCAGATTTGAGCCCAGACTCCACAACTTGGGGACTTAGCAAGACCCTGTCTAAAAATTTAAAAAGGGCTGGGAATATAGCTCAGTGTGAAGCCCCTGGGTTCGATCTCCAGTACCAGGCAAGAAAGGAAAGGAAAAGGAAAGAGAAAGCAAAAAAAAAGTTAAAAACAAAGTGTGATGCCTTCCCTCACTCTTTTCTGCTGTTTCTACTCCAGCTTCCAGTCACAGTGAAATACATATGGTTCTCAGCTCACAAAGGTTTGCCTTAGTATTTTTTGACTTAATGAAGTTGTGAAAGAACCCATATGACCATTCCACCTTTCACTTTCAATACAGTATACAATAAGTTACATGTGATACTGAATACTATATAAAATAGGGCTCCTAGTAGGTGGTTTTGCTCAGCTGTAGGCTAGTGTATATGTTCTGGGTATGATTAGGGTGGGCCTAGCTATGATGTTCAGTAGGTTAAGTGTGTTAAATGCCTTTTGAACTTAGATGTTTTCCAGTATACGATGGGTCTATTGGACAGATCCCATGTTAGTTAAGAAGTACTGCATTCTATGCCAGAGTAGGGCTCATGCTAGTAACTTTGAATTATAAACTTTGAATAAAATATAAAAGCTAGTACTTTGAAGGCACCAAAGAATGATCAAAATCAGGCAGAAACTGAGAATATTCATACTCTGGAAGGAAAAAAAAGTGCCCTTGGTGAGATACACACCTATCCAGGACACTTCTCAATCCCCATGTGTATGGAGGGTGCACACAAGCAAAAAGGACAGTCCTGCTGGGCTTGGAAGTTAGAATAAGTGATCAGGGCTCCCAGAGAGGCTGAAAATTCAGCAAGGAAATCCCATAAGGGATCCACAGATGGGGAGCTCTCTAATATCTATATACAAACTCTCAAATCTTTAGTTGACTCCTGCACACATGCTGGGCAAAAATCCAAGGAATTCGGTGGAAAGCAACAGCTGGAACCCTAAAAGAGCCAAGGAGAGATGTCAACAGTTGCTTAATATTGGAAAAAGACAGAATTTCAGACTGCCATCCCTCAGATTTAGAGAGGACTGGTAAACAATTTGAGCATTTCACTGAAACCCTAGAAGGGCCACAGCTTAAGAATAAGGAGCACATCCAAAGGCTAAGGGCTACGCTTATTAATAGTGACCCTATTAAGATTTAGACTGATCTTTTTAAACCCCTGGATCAATTAGCCAGACTTACTCAAATCTGAAGAGATCTAAGGAACTTACCCATTTCATCATTATTTTAGAACAAGATCTACTTTTACTTGTACTGCTCTTTGTGATGCTCATATTGCTAATGAATACTTTCTAATGCAAAAGGCTATCAGTCTGTTTCAAAATACAGAATAATCAGGCCGGGATTTAGCTCAGTGGTTCTGCCGCCTGCCTTGCAAGCGCAAGGTCCTGAGTTCAATCTCCAGTACCAAAAAATAAAATATAAAAATACAGAATAATCAACAGGAATGTGATTCTTAGTTTCCTTCATACATATTATCTTGTCTTTCATTCCCTCTATGAGTAAATATTTTATGGCAGTGGATATACCCAAAGCCTTCTTAAATAATCAGTATAATTAAGGGGTATTGGTGCTTGTTTTTGTGCAAAAATCTTGGGACTCAAGGACTTATGGAGCACCCTCATTTTTAAAAAGCTTTATTTTTATTAATACAAGTTTGCAGTATTTAATGCTTACATTCATCTTAGGAAGTAGGCACAATTCAGTAGTCTGAATTCTTTTTATGCCCCATCTTCTGGAGTAGGCACAATTCAGTTTTATGCCCTTTCCCATCCCCTCTCTTCTTCCTCACTGTGTCTCTATATCCCCTTCACACATTTCCATTTCTTTTCTTCTTAGTTCATGATTGTGACACAGTGATAACATTCATTGTGAGTAGCTAGTAGATGTATACAACATATCCCAGTTTTTCCCATGTTCCCCTCCCTTCTATTTACCATTCATCCCTTGGTCCCCTTTCCATTTGCAAAGATCTATCTTCCTATTTCCCCCACCTATCTTTTTTTTTTTTTTTGTACCAGGGGATTAAACTCGGGCCCTTGTGCTTCTGAGGCGGGCAGTGGCACCGCTAAGCTAAATCCCCGGCCCTCCCCCATCTTTCATTTTGTTCTTTTATACTTTGGATTTCTCATATGAGAGGAACCATATGGTATTTAAGCTTATATGTCAGATTTATTTCACTTAAAGTTATGTTTTCAAGTTGTATCTATTTTCCTATGAATGATTCAAATTTATCCTTCTTTATAGCCAAGTAGCATTCCATTATGTAAAGATAACACATTTTCTTTACTCATTTGTTGATGGACATATACACTGCTTTCAAGATTTAGCTATTATGAATTGTGCTACTATAAACATTGGTACACATATATTGTTGTAATATGATGACTAACACTTTTGGAAAGATACATAGGAGGAAAATAGCTAGGTCAAATGGAATTTCTATTTTTGGTTTTTTGAGGAATTTTCATAATGGTTCTGCTAGTTTACATTCCCACCAGCAATGCAGAAGGGTTCCTTTTTCACTGCAGCTTTACCAGCATTTTCTGTTGTTTGATTTTTTGATGATTCTTTGTGACTTGCTTAAATGTCTTCTGATTTTTGTTTTTGGTACTGTCCTTGATTTAGTTCCTGGGTTGATATTTTGAAGTTGCTTATTGTAAGTATCTTTGTGGATGTATTTAGAACCCTTATGGAATGATTGCTTCTCAGAGGTGTCTTCCAGATATAGCTGGTCTTAAGGTTTTGCGTCTCTAATGGCTCTGAGGTTGTCTCATTTTCATTGTACCAGGAAGCACAACTGATTAGATCAATCACAACACCTTAACCCAAGTGATGCAATCACAATACCATAGCATCAAATACGTCATTAGAGAATGACAATCTGTGGTAGTTATTAATCTATCACCTTTAACTGTGTGAATTAAATCAAAATCTAGGACCAACCCAACATATGCTTATAGTGGATAAACTCTTCAATATAGGAACTTTACCCTTCAGGATGGGGAGTTAGAAGGAGTTGGGAAGGGAGGAATAGGTAGGTAGAAAGATAGGGGAAGGTTAGCAGTGAGGCCAGAGGACACAGGCAAGAGAAGGAAAGAGAAGAAAAGACAAATAAAGAAGAAATACAAATTAGGGCCAGAAAAGGAACACAAAGGGGAGATGAAGATCAATGTGGGACATCAAGGGAGCAAGGCAGAGAGAGAGAGAGAGAGAATAGAAAAGAAAGAAAAAAGAGAAAAATAAAAATTTTAAAAGAGTAGAAAAAATATTAAAAATAAGAGCAAAAAAATGTGGTAATTTTGAAAATAAAATAATAGATACAAATGAAGGGCCTCCATCATCAGGGTATGTCTCTGCTATCACAGTAGACAACGTGGGCAGCAGTGTGCAGTTATAAGTCAATGAGTCTTAGTAAGCTAGTCCCAGACTCGTGAGATTCAGGCAGATTTCTGGCTGCAAGTCCCAAGTTGAGCTCCCTGTCCTCCTGCAGGGTTGCACTCTGCAAGGTTCTATTGCAGGTTTCAGCTGCCTTTCCCTTGAAAAAAGTCCAGGTTCCAATGGGAGGTGATGATCCCTCCAACCTACCAAGCACGGTGGTCTGGTGTGCCTTTATTGCATAGATTCTCTTCACTTTTCCAGTGGACTTATTTTCATCAGGGAGCCTGAGAGAGGCCCTCTCTCTCTGTTGTTCACTTCTGTAGCTCAGGACAATGGCTTCTATGTCCTCCTGTGGCTCTGTAGTGTGGAACCAAGTAGCTGCATAGCCAAAAGGCCAGAGGAGGGCTGTCTTGGTCACAAGCTGGTGGAGCAAGCCAGAGGAAGCAGGTCCCAGTTAGCCACAACCGATTGGCCCGTTTGGCCAAGCTGGTGGCTGGTGGGTGTTGGTATGATTCTTTTAATTCTTTGGGGAAGATCCCCAGCAGAGGAATAGCTGGGTCAAATGGGATTTCCAGTACTAGTTCTTTGAGGTATCTCCATACTGATTCCCACAGTGGTTGCACCAGTCTGCACTCCCACCAAGAATGGATAAGGGTTCCTTTCTTCCCACAACTCTGACAGCATTTGTTATTGATTAATTTCTTGATAGCAGCCACTCTTTCTGGGTTGAGGTGGAATCTCAGTGTTGTTTTCATCTGCATCTCTTGAATGATCAGTGATGTTGAACATTATCTCCCAGGTTTATTTGTTATTTCTAATTCTTTGTCTGAGAAATGTCTGTTCATTTCAGATGCCCATTTTCTGATTGGGTCTTTAAATTTGGGAAGTCTGATTTTTTTTAAAGTTCCTTATAGATTCTAGGTAGTAGATCTTTGTCTAAGGAACGGCAGGTGAAAATGTTTTCCCACATTGTGGGTCAGCTCTTCACACTGCTAGTGGCTTTGCTTGTTGTGCAGAAACTTTTTAATAAGAAGAGATCCTACTTGCTGATTGTGCTAGTTCACGGGCAACTGAAGTTTTGTTCATAAAATCTTTTCCTACACCAATGTCTTCAAGAGTTCTACCTAACCTCTGCTCCAGCCGGTTCAGCGTTTCTGTTTTAATACTTAGATCTTTAATCCAATCGATTTTAGTTTAATGCATGGTGAGAGATATAGGTCTAGTTTTAATCTTTAGCAAGTTGAAACCCATTTTTTCCAGCACCATTTATTAAAGAGGCTATCTTTCCTCCCAGTGAGGGTGTTTGGTTCCTTTGTCAAAGATGAGGTGGCTAAGTACGTCTGGAGTTGTTTCTGCATCTTCTAACCTGTTCCACTGGTCCTCAGGTCTGTTTCTTTGCCAGTACCATGCTGTTTTTATCACAGTAGCTTTGTAGTATAGTTTCAAATTGGGGGTTGTGATACCCTCTGCCATTTCTCTGTTACCTACAATTGCTTTTGCTATTCTGGGTATTTTCTTGTTCCAAATGAATTTTTGGATTGTTTTCTCAAGGTCCATGAAGTATGCTGCTGGGATTTCAATTGGGATTACACAGAATCTATATAGCAGTTTTGGAAGTATGGCCATTTTCTCTGTGTTGATCCTTCCTACACAGGAGCAGGGGATGTCTTTCCATTTTCTGATATCCTCTTGAATCTCTCTTTTCAGAGTGCTACAGTTTTCAGAGAAGAGCTCTTTGATTTCTTTTGTTAGCTTGATTCCTAGGTATTTCAGTTTCTTGGATGCTATTGTGTAAGGAATTGCTTGCCCTATTTCTGTCTCAGTGAGTCTGTTGTTCATGTAGAGGAAAGCTATTGATTTTTGTGTGTTGACCTTGTATTCAGCTACTTGACTGAATTTGGTAATTAAGTCTAGAAAACTTTTGGTGGAGTTCTTGGGGTCTTCTACATAGAGTATCATGTCATTTGCAAATAATGACAATTTGACTTCTTCATTTCCTATCTTTATTCCTTTTATTTCTTTCTCTTGTCTAATTCCTGTGGCTAATGTTTCCAAAACTATATTGAACAGGAGTTGTGAGAGTGGACTTCCTTGTCTTGTTCCTGATTTTAGTGTGAAGGATTTCAGTTTTTGACCATTTAGTATGATATTGGCTGTTGGTTTTTCATAGATGGCTTCTATCAGTTTGAGGTAGAGACCATCTATTCCAATTTTTTGTAGGGTTTTTATCATCAATGCCTGTTGGAATTTGTCAAATCCTTTTTCTGGTGCTATTGAGATGATAACATGGTTTTTGTCCTTGGCTTTATTTTTATAGTGTATTACATTGATTGATTTGTGTATGTTGACCCATCCCTGCATCCCTGGGATGAATCCCACTTGGTCAGGGTGTATGATCTTCTTGATGATCTTTTGCATTCTCTTAGCCTGTATCTTATTAAGGACTTTTGCATCTCTGTTCATTAGTGAGATTGGCCTATAGTTCTCTTTTTCGGTTGGGTCTTTCTCTGCTTTGGGGATCAAGGTGATGCTTGCTTCCAGGAATGAATTCAGGAGTATCACTTCCCTTTCAATTTCATTGAAGAGTTTAAAGAGTAGTGGCAGTAGTTCCTCTCTAAATGTCTTGTAGAATTCAGCAGTGAAGCCATCAGGACCTGGGCTTTTCTTAGTTGGTAAGTTTTTTATTGTGTTTTCAATTTCATTGATTGATGATATTTGGTTGTTTAGGATTTTTATGTCTTCTTCGTTCAACTTCGGTAATTCATACATATCTAGGAATCTGTCCATTTCTTCTGTGTTTTCCATCTTATTGGCATATAGGTTCTCGAAGTAGGTATTGATGATCATCTGGATTTCTGCTGGGTCCATTGTAATTTCATCCCCAATTGCATGGATTTAGGCCTTTTCTTTCCTTTTTCTGATAAGGTTGGGTAAGAGTCTGTCAATTTTGTTTATTCTTTTGAAGAACCAACTCTTGGTTCATGGATTTTTGTATCATTCTCCACTGCATTGTCTCCATTGCATAGTCTCCATTGCATTGATTTCCACTCTGATCTTTATAATTTCCTCCCTTGTATGAGCTTTGAGTTTGTCCTGCTCTTCTTTTTCTAGAAGCATGAGGTTCAGCATCAGGTTGTTTAATTGGGCTCACTCTGTTTTCCTAATGTGAGTGTTCACTGCTATGAATTTCCCTCATAAGACCACTATTACTGTGTACCATAGATTGCAATATGTTGCATTGTCATTGTCATTTAATTGAAGGAACTGTCTGATTTCTTCTTTAATTTCCTCTGTGACCCATTGGTTATTTAGAAGTGTGTTGTTCAATTTCTATGTGTTCATGAAATTTTTGCAGTTTGTTTTGCTATTGATCTCCAATTTCATCACACTATGGTCTGATAATATACAGAGAATAACTTCAATTTCTTTGCACTTACTTAAACATGTTCTATGAGCAAGTATGTGGTCTATTTTGGGCAACAACCCGTGTGCAGCTGAAAAGAATGTGTATTCTGATTTTGTGGGATGGAAGACTCTGTAAACATCAGTTTAGTTCATTTGTTCAAGAGTTTGATTGAATTCTAGTATTTTGTGGCTTAATTTTTGTCTAATTGGTCTATCTATTTGTGACAGTGGGGTATTGAGGTTCCCCACTTCTATTGTATTAGTGCTTATTTGATTTTTCATGTCTGTTAGTATTTGTTTTATATAGTTGGGTGCACTAGTGTTTGGTGCATAGATATTTATGATTGTCATCTCTTCTTCTTGGATTGTTCCCTCTACAAGGATGTAGTGTCCTTCTTTGTCTCTCTTAATCAGTGTTTGTTTGAAATCCACTTGATCTCCAAAGAGGGTAGCTACTCTTGCTTTTTTTCAGTTTCCTGTCACATGAAGTATTGTTTTCCACCCTTTAACTTTCAGTCTGTGAGTTTCTTTGTGAATTAAGTGTGTTTCTTGTGTGCAGCATATTGTTGGAAGTTGCCTCTTGGCCCATTCTGCCAGTCTATTTCTTTTGATTGGTGAATTGAGACCATTAACATTGATGGCTATAACAGATATGTATTGACTTATCATTGTTAGGACTTTTTCTTTTGGTTGGATTCTCCCCCTTTGCGTTTAAATTTTTGTCATGCTGGATGGATTCATGCTGCTGGGCTTCCTTTGGATGTGGTGCTCGTTGTCTTTTTGTAGGATATTGTCTAAAGATTTTTGGAGTGCTGGTTTGGTATTTATGAAGCTCCTAAGGTGCTATTTGTCAGGAAAGTATCTTATTTCTCCATCAATTTTGAAAGATAGTTTTACAGGGTACAACAATCTGGGTTGGAGGCTGTTTTCCTTTAGGGCTTGAAATATGTCACTCCAAGCTCTTCTTGCCTTGAGAGTTTGCATTGAGAAGTTTGCTGTGATTATTTTTTTTGTTGTTTTTTTTGTTGGTTTTTTTTGGGTAGCGGGGATTGAACATGGCACCTTGTACTTGCGAGGCAGGCGCCGGAACCACTGAGCTAAATTCCCGGCCCAAGTCTGCTGTGATTCTGATGGACTTTCCTTTGTATGTGATTTGTTTCTTTTGTCTAACTGCTTGTAGAATTTTGTTCTTCTGTTGGGTTTCTAGAATCTTAACTATTACATGCATATGTGTAGTTTTTTTCATCAAGGCTATTTAGAGTCCTATATGCCTCACTTATCTGTATATCAAGTTCTTTTCTCCTGCTTGGGAAGTTTTCTGCCATCATTTGTGTGAACAGTTTTTTTATGTCACCTGCACTCTCTCCTGTTTCTTCATTGACTCCAATCAGTTATTCTTCTTTGCATTGTCTACCAGCTGCTGGATTGATTTCTCGTGGTCCCTTACTATTTTAAAGAAATTTTTCTTTTCCTAGTCACTCATTGCAAGCTTATCTTCTATATCTGAAATTCTGTCATCACATTGGCTCATTCTGCTGTGTAAACTTTCGATGGAGTTTTTAATCTCTTGGATATCTGTTTGCATCTGTTTTATGGATTCCATTTGTTTCCTATGTTGGGATTCCATCATGTTCCTCAGCTCCTCTATTTTTTTTAATCTGTGTCCTCTCTAGATATATTAATCATGTCTTGCACTATGGACAGAAGCTCTGCTGATATCTGAGAAGCTATTTCTGATTTCATTTTTTCCAAATCCTCTTTCATTGCCAGTTCAGGGAGTCCAGGTAGTTGAGTACCAGATTGTTCCATCTCATTTCCCTTTTGGGTTGCTTTGGGTGATCTGGAAGTCTTGATTTGAGACTTCTCTATGTGTCTTCTCATTTCAATGGGAGGTGGCGTGGGATTATGTGTACTGCTGGCACCCGAAAGGATCACCTCTTCAGTGCTTCAGGCAGTGGTAAGGCAGCCCAGAAGGTTAACCTCCTGTGCACTGGGGGCAGCTCTGCTCCTCTGCACTTTGAGTTCATTATTAATGTACAGAAATGCTATTAATTTTCATGTGTTGATTTTATATCCTGCTGTTCTCTTGAATTTGTTTATTAATTTTAGATGTCTTTTGGTGCAGTTTTTGGGTCTTCTATGTAAATGATCATGTCACTTGCAAATAATGATAATTTGATTTCCCTTTTCCTATATTTATCCCTTTTATCTCTTTCTCTTGCCTGATTTCCCTGGATAATGTTTCAAGTACTATATTGAACAAGAGTGGTGACAGTGGACATTATTGTGTTGTTCCTGATTTTAGAGGGAATACTTTCAGCTTTTCTCCATTTAACATTATGTTGGCCCTTGGTTTGTCACAAATGGCTTTTATTAGATTGAGGTGCAGTATTTCTTTACCTATTTTCTTCAGGAGTTTTATCATGAATGGATATTGGACTTTTAAAAATGCTTTTTCTGCATCTATTAATATGATCATGTGGTTTTTGTCCTTGCTTCTGTTTATGTGGAGTATTACATTTATTGATTTGCATATGTTGAACCATCCTTGCACCTTGAGATAAAACCTACTTGATCACGACATTGAAAACATTTGCATTAAAAAGACTGAGCTGGTTTTTTTCTTTTTTAGTTGGGTCTTTGGTTTTGGGATCAGAGTGATGTTAGCTTCCAGGAATGAGTTTGGCAATGCTCCTTCCCTTTCCATTTCATTAGAGTTTGAGAAGTATTTGTGTTGTAACCTCCTTGAAGGTCTTGTAGAATTCAGAAATGAATTTATCAGGTCCTGAGCTTTTGTTAGTTGGTAGATTTTTTTATTACTGCCTCAGTTTCATTGCTTGTTATTGATTGTTCAAATTTTTTTTATGTCTTCTTGGTTTGGTTATGCCAATTGGTATGTCTAGGAATCTGTCCATTTCTTCAAGATTTTCCAGTCTGTTGGGGTACAATTTTTCACAGTACTTCCTAATGATTTTCTGCATTTCAGCAGTATCTGTTGTGATTTCACCTTTTTCATTCCTAATTGCATTTTTGTGAGTCTTTTCTCTCTTTTGGTAAGTTTGGCTAAGGGTTTATCTATTTTGCTTATTCTTTCAAAGAACCAGCTCTTTGATTCATTGACTCTGCATTGTTTTTTTGTTTGTTTGTTTCAGTTTCATTAATTTCTGCTATTACTTATGATATCCCTTCTTTGAGTAGGTTTGGGTTTAGACTGCTGTTATTTTTTGAGAACCTTGAGGTTCATCATTAGGATATTTATTTGACCTCACTCTGTTTTTCTAATGTGAGCATTGACTGCAATAAACTTCTCTCTTAGAACTGCTTTCTTTGCATTCACTAGGTTCTGGTATGTTATACTGACATTGTTGCTTGATTCCAGAAATTGCTTAATTTCCTCTGTAACACATTGTGTAGGAGTGTGTCGTTAAGTTTCCAGGTGTTCATAAATTTTCTGTGGTTTCTTTTGTGATTTCTAGTTTCAATACACAAGGAGCTGACCATATACATGGGTTGATTTCAATTTTTTTGTATTTATTTAAGCAGACTCTGTGGACTAATACGTGGTCTGTTTTGGAGAAAGTTCCATGTGCCGTTGAGAAGAATGTGTATTCTGTTGTAGTAGGGTAGAACACTCTGTAGACATCTGTTAAATCCATTTGTTTGAGGGTGAGGTTCAGCTCTGATACTTCTTTGTTGATTTATCGTTTAGTTGATCTCTCTGTGAAAGTAGAATACTAGGCTCACCCACTATAATTGAGTTGGTGTTTATTTGATCTTTTATGTCAAGCAATATTTATATTATCAAGTTAGGCGCTCCAATATTCAGTTCATATATATTTACAATTGTTACATTTTCCTGTTGGATTGTTTCCTTAACCAATAGGTGGTGTCCTTCTTTGTCTCTTCTGAACAGTTTTCACTCTAAGTTTACTTTATCTGAGAATAAGAATGCTACTCCTTGCTTGCTTTGGGGTCCTAGTGAATGAAATGTTGTTTTTTATCCTTTTGATTTTTTTGCCTATGAATTTCTTCTTGGATTAGATAAGATTCATGAATACAACAGAGTGTTGGATTCTGCTTTTTGATCCACTCTGCCATTCTGTGTCCTCAAGTTGAGGAGCTGAGTCCATTTTCAGTGAGAGTTATGACTGAAAGGTGTTCATTTATTCCTGTCTTTGCTTTCTTTCTCTCTTGATGACTCTTTTATTTTTCCGTTTTGGTTTAGTCACTTGCCTTGCTCATTATATTTATATCATCTGATTTTTTGGCTTTGTGGACTTGGTTGTCCCTGTCTAGGATATTCTTGAGTGTCTTTTGGAGTGCTGGTTCGGTGTTCATGTATCTCTTAGGATATTCTTTATCGTGGAATGTCCTTATTTCTCCACTGATTTTGAGAGACAGTTTTGCAGGATATATTAGTCTGGGTTGGAGTTTACTTTTAGGGCTTGAAACACTTCACTCCAAGCTCTTTTGGCCTTTAAAGTTTGTGTTGAGAAGTCTGCTATAATCCCAATGTGTTTACATTCATATATGATTTTTGCTTTTCTCTGACAGCTTTTAAAATTCTGTCTTTTGTTGGACATCCAGACAGATGTGTGGTGGGAAGCTTCTCTTTTCATGGTAGTTATCTGGTGTTCTGTAAGCATCATTTACCTGTATGTTGAAATCTTTCCTCATACTTAGAAAGTTTTCTCTTTGATTTCTGTAAACATATCTTTTATTCCATGTGTGCTGTCTTCTAATTTCTAAATCCAATTAGACTTTGATTAATCTTCTTAGAGTCTAGTAGTTATTTTTTGAATTTTTCTTATTCTATCATCATTATTAAGGCTTCTCTGAGTAATTTATCATGATTTTCCATTTTGCCCTTGATTTCAGAAACCTTGTCTTCACATCGGTAACTTCTGCAGTTTATGAATTCTATATTTTATCTCAGGCATTTCTTTCTGACAGCTTTTTGTGAAGTCTATGTCTTTGGTAAATTCGTCATTTATGTTTAGAACCATTCTGATCAGTTCTTTCATTTTTTTGTTTTTCCCATATTCACATTATTCATTTTGCATGTTGGTTCCATTATTTTAGGGTTTATGTCCTCTTTTAATTCACCAAATTTCTTTACCTTTTCCTTAATCAGTTCATAAAGATCTTCTACCCGGTGTTTACTCCCCTCTCCATCAGCACCCCTTTTATCTGCTTTAGCAGATTTAGGAGACCCTGGGGGGCCTTTTGTTGCCTTGTTTCCTCTCCGTGTGTGTGTGTGTCTGTGTGTGTGTGTGTGTGTGTGTGTGTGTCTGTGTCTGTGTATTTTTCTTGGTGCTGTCAGTTGGGGTCAGAGAGAATGTGGAGAGATTATCACTGATATAAAGATCTCTTTAGTTAGAACATGTTTTCCAGTGATGTGTTTGTGGCTTTATTTGTCTAGGGGTATTGTTCATCCCTATGAGCATTTCAGTTTAATTTAGCTGGACCTTGTCCCTATGTTGTGAGGAGAAAATTTCTATTGGTTATAAAAATGTCAATAGAATCAAATATACATGAATCATATACACTAAAACTTGTTTTTAATAAGTTTACCCTTTTGTCAATACCCCTTAAGGGCTATACTGTACTAGGGTGTGTAAGATGTAGGGAGGTGAAGAGGAAGGATAAAGGGAAGAGGATATGTCAATGGGAAGAGAGGAACATAAGAGGTATGTCAACTGGTAAAAAGAAAATATGAGGTTGGACTCTGTTCAAATAACTTTGTAGCTAGGGTAAAGGGCTGGTATAGGGAGGGTTTGGGAGAGTATTGGTGTAGTTAAGACGTCTGTAAATGTATGGCAATGTATTTAGAGATGGCGAAGACTGTGAGGTTGCTGGGGTCTGGTGATGTCTGTTGGTAGTTTTGTTTGGTTCCTCTAAGAGTGGGGGGGGGGGGCACCAGGGAGGGAAGGTTGACAGATAAGCAGTAAGAGAGGGAACAGGTCGAATGGGAAACCCTTGAAAATTAAAGTGTGATAATCATCCAATACCAATAAAGGAGAACCAAAAGAAAGAAGAGTAACAGAAGTAAAAATAGAATGGGAAGCACAACAACAACAACCAAAAGAACAGAAACAATAATGAAAACCAACCAGAATAGCCCAAATCCAAGAAATTGGCGAGATTACAATAATAATTGCCAAAATTACCCTAAAGATAATAAAAACCTTTACACAATTGTTATAGCAGTAACCCAGCTCCTAAATTTAGTCCAACTGGGCTGTCTTTTCATGTATTGTCTTGTGTCAGACTTTATCTTTCACCCCCGCTTCAGTTACTGCTGTTCTTCATCATGGAGTCCATGGTACTCACCTTTGCTGGCACCCCTGGCCCCTCTCTCCTTCATATTTTCCTCAATGTCTAAATAAAAGACTTTAAGGATCCAATTTTCACATTAAGATCCACCTTTATACTACAGACAATTTATTGCCATATTCTCCTACCCTAAGACTTCAAAAGTTTCTTTTCAACATTTACAGCAAAGGACATAAAGCATCTACAGACATTATGATTTCACTTACTCTTTGGTCTACAGAAGTGAAATTTTGTAACTATATAATTTTGATCATGACCTGTCATCACTCAGAACAAAAACTATTCCATTGCATGCAAGACCTCAAAGTTAGGGGTGTAATTCGGTGGTAGAGCACTTGTCTAGTGTGCAAGAGCACTAAAGAAGGCAGGAAAAAAAAGGAAAGGCCCAAAGACAGGATTGCCTTTGCAAAAGCCATTAAACAAAATTCAGGACTCTCTCACATAATCTGCAAAGGCATAAAATGCCTCCACCAGTAACTCTGCACTTTGCACATCCCTAACTGTGCCAACTCTTCCCTCCAGTTGTTTGGGAAAGACAAGGCTGCCTAGAAGGAGTATTTGGCAGAGAGGTTCACATCAAATCTCTTGGTCTTGTATCCACAGAATACCCTTCTTGCCTGCATCTGAGGACAGCAGAAGCTTACTGGTTCAAGCTTCTGCACTAGGCTGCACTAGGCTTCTGTATTAAGTCTTTGCATTCCACTGGCTGTGCAATTCCAGATACTTCTAGCCAACACTCTGGCTCTCTGTCAGCTTCATTACTGATTATTAAATCCTTCTATTGTCTACTTTAAATTTTAGCATCATTCAGATTTTAACACCATTATTTACTCCCTCTTTATATAAAGAGGAATTCATGACTGTTTCATGATACTTGGGGATCAAGAATGTCCTATAAAGCTAAATATTTACTTACACCACTATCTAGAAATTAATACATCTGTCTACCAAAATAAATAAATTTCATTTTTAATAAAAAGTGGTAACACCTGAATGTCTATCAACTGTAGAATGAACAAATGAATTGTGGTATAATTTACACAATGGACTGCCACACAGAAATAAAAAATAATAAACTACCAATAATGCAAAAAAAGTATGCTATATTTACAAAAGAAACCAGAAAGAAAAGCATACTCTATGATTCCACCTACATGAAATTCAAGAATAAACAAAACTCACCGATGGTGACAGAAATCAGAACGGTGGTTACTTCTGAAGGGAAAGGACATATGCACTGCCTGGAAAGTGGAACAAAAGCATTTTCTTGGGTTCTAAGCAATGTTCCATTTGGAAGTAAGTCACACAGATATTACATACAAATCTGTGAAAATGCATTGAGCTTTCCACATGCATAGTACTTTATTTTTAGATTATATACTTCAGTAAAAAGTAAAAACTAGGGCTGAGGATTTAGCTCCGTGGTTCTGCCGCTTGCCTCACAAGCACAAGGACCCGAGTTCGATCCCCAGTACCAAAAAAAAAAAAAAGTAAAAACTAAGTACACAAAAATGCCGAAGTCAAATCTTAGTCAATTTTGATTTAAAATTATTTGTAGATGGCTCTTATCTTTAAAATGACAAAGGCACTTCCTGAACAGAATATGCTGTCACCACTGAACACGCAGCTGTCAGATCTGCTCCACTGCCTAATGTTCAATCCACCCATGTGAATGAACTAATTGCTCTGACTTGGTCTTGCACTATGACAGAAGTGTTAAACATTAAGCAAATATTTACCTATGCATTCAGAATTTGTTGTAGTTTGGATCTGGAGTGCAACCTAAAGTTCCATGTGTGAGTCTCGGTAGCTAGCCGGTGGTGCTTTTGGGAGGTGATGGCCACTTCTGGAGGTGGGATTTACGGAAGGAATTGAGGTCACTGGGAGAGTGCACTTGAAGGGGGTATTGGGACCCAGTCCTGCCTCTCCCTCTCTCTCTCTTTGCTTCCCTATTGCCACGAGGTAAGCAGCTTTGCTCTACCATGTAACCCCCAGGTGATGTTCTGCCTCACCACAGATACAAAAGCAATGGGCCAAGTGGCCATGGACTGAAACCTCTCAAAGTGTTAGGAAATTAACCTTTCCTCCTTTATGCTGATCTGTTCAGATATTCTGTCACAACAAAGGCCAGCTAAGGTGGGAGAAACTGAAAGTGTAAATAAGGACTCAATGTATAATAGGTCATGTGAAATAGGAAGAAAAGGGGCAAAGGGGAAGGAAGTGGGAGGGCTAGGGGAAAGGATAGAAGGGAATGGGATTAATATGAGAAAATGGAAAAATAGGAACAAAATCTTTGTAAATAGGGAGGACTGGAGGGGTTGAAGGGAGGGCTGGGCAAGGGTGAAAAATAAGAACCAAGAGAGAATATGTAAAGGTGCAAATTTCCAATGATGAATGTCATTATATTGTATACCTAAAATGTACCAATGATTAGAATGAATAATCGATAATGCAAAATAGCAAGAAAAGGTCCAAAGGGGTAGGAGTAGTGGGAGGGGCAGGGGAAAGGAAAGAAGGGAAAGGAAAAATGCTGAGAAATGGAAAAAATGGAAATAAAGTCTTTGTAAATAGGGAAGGGTGGAGGGCGTGAAGGGAGGGCTAGGAATGGGGAAAAAATAAGAACCAAGATGCATTATATAAAGGTACAATTCCCAATGAGAAATGTAATTGCTGTGTACCTAAATGTACCAATAAAAGAATTTAATTTAAAAAAAAGTACAAATTCAGCCTGGCATGGTGACACAGACCTATAATCCCAGCACTCCAGGAGGCTGGGACAAGAGAATTTCAAGTTCAAGCCCAACCCAGCAAGTCAGCAACTTAGTGAGACCCTGTCTCCAAATTTAAAAGGGTGGGGGCAGGATGTTCAATTGCAGGTACTGAAAAGAGAAAAAAAAAAGGTACAAATTCCACTGAAGACAATGAAGGAAACCAGAACAGTTTGCATTTTGTTATGTCCAATCAAACTGACTTCCTTGAGAGATTGTCAATGTGTACATATAGATTATTGCTTTCCTTCTCTATAACTCTTTTATTTTCATTCCTTCCTTTATTGAAACAAAGTACATAAGATACATTTCCTCTACTCTGTTTATTTTTTGAAAGAGTCTCACTATGTAGTCCAGGCTGACTTCAAACTTGCCATCCTGCCTCAGCCTCCACATGGCTAGGGTTATAGGCAAGTACCACCACACTTGGCTCTCTACCTTGTTTTTATTGATGTTATTATTTTTTTGAGTACTGTGCTTTTGAGAATGAGTAAGAACATAGCTTCATCAATTAACCTGACTTCTTGCTGGACCTGTTAACCATTTCCACCCAGGTACCACTCAAATTATGGAAGTAGAGAGGTAGGGCTGATGGTGTAATTCAGTGATAGAGCACTTGATTACCATGTAAGAGGCCTTGGGTTCAGTTTCCAGTACCGAAAATAAAATCACGAGAATACCTCTGCTTAATGCTAGCAAACAACTCTGTCAAGAATATGACTGAACATCTCCTTTATACTTTAGAACACACAACAAATACCTTGAGCCTCAGACATTCAGCCTGGTTGTCATAACTATACAGAATAAGACACAGCCAATGTCATACCCAAAGAGAAAAGGTCAAACCAATCCCCTCAGAAAACTATCCTGGTTGTCTTGGTACTTTCATAACCCATCCAGCTATTGCGAAGTACAACCAGAGAAAATACGTTCACCAAGCTTACCAAGAAATCCCATACAACCATCCTGATGGTAGAAACACCTCTTATATTACAATTTATACTTACTTATCCCATGACACCTTGTGAAGAACAGAAAAATGTCCACATTCGGGTAAAGTAACCAGCAACTCTGAAGAGCTGAAGTTCTGCTCAGTCTCACCACCTGGATCCCTTCAGAGTTCTCACAAAAGAGATCTCTCAAGAGAAGGTAAAGGAATCTACTGATTTGTTTGAGAATTTTTGGTTCTAAGTTTTGCAGAACCAAGGTTTTGTGCATGCTAGGTGAGCACTCTACCAATGAGCTATGTTCCAGCTCCTGCCTCAAGAGTTTTTAACCTTGGCTAGGGAACCCTGAATTCAAGAGATACATGGGTAACTTATCTCTCAGTATGGCTGAAATTATAAATGTAAGCATTTACACTTCTTAGAAACACCTACAAAAAGTTTTGAATCATTTGCTATCTTCATAACTAACAAATCATTACATAACTTTACAATATGTACGGTTTCAAAAGGAGGCATCTGTACTCTAATATTTTTTTTATTAAATTCTTTTACTGGTACATTGTAGGTATACAACACAATTACATTTCTCATTGGGAATTGTACCTTTATATAATGCATCTTGGTTCTTATTTTTTCCCCATTCCTAGCCCTCCCTTCACGCCCTCCACCCTTCCCTATTTACAAAGACTTTATTTCCATTTTTTCCATTTCTCAGCATTTTTCCTTTCCCTTCTTTCCTTTCCCCTGCCCCTCCCACTACTCCTACCCCTTTGGACCTTTTCTTGCTATTTTGCATTATCGATTATTCATTCTAATCATTGGTACATTTTAGGTATACAATATAATGACATTCATCATTGGAAATTTGCACCTTTACATAGTCTCTCTTGGTTCTTGTTTTTCACCCTTGCCCAGCCCTCCCTTCAACCCCTTCAGTCCTATTTACAAAGATTTTGTTCCTATTTTTCCATTTTCTCATATTAATCTCATTCCCTTCTATCCTTTCCCTGAGCCCTCCCACTTCCTTCCCCTTTGCCCCTTTTCTTCCTATTTCACATGACCTATTATACATTTAGTCCTTATTTACACTTTCAGTTTCTCACACCAGAGAAGCTATTCGGTATTTATTCATGTGTGTCCTATTTATTTCACTTAAGAGTATCGCCTCAATGTGCATCCGCTTAGTTATAAATGCCTCTAATTTCTCACTTTTTATGGCTGAGTAGTACTCCATTTTATTTTTTAAAAAACCACGTTTTCTTTATCCAGTCTCCAGTTGATGGGCATTTGGGCTGTTGCCAAGTTTTAGCTATTACACACTGTGCTGCTATGAACATGGGTGCACATATATCACTGTAGTATGATTCTTTTAATTCTTTGGGGAAGATCCCCAGCAGTGGAATAGCTGGGTCAAATGGGACCTCTAGTCCTAGTTCTTTGAGTTATCTCCATACTGATTTCCACAGTGGTTGCACCAGTCTGCACTCCCACCAGCAGTGGAGCAGGGTTCCTCTTTCCCCACAGCCCCGCCAGCATTTGCTATTGGTTGATTTTATGATAGCAGCCATTCTTTCTGGAGTGAAGTGGAATCTCGGCGTTGTTTTCATTTGCATCTCTCGAATGACCAGTGATGTTGAACATTTTTTCATGTATTTATTTGCTATTTCTACTTCTTTGTTTGAGAAATGTCTGTCCATTTTAGATGCCCATTTTTGGATTGGGTCTTTAAATTTGGGAGGTCTGATCTTTTTAAGTTCTCTATAGATTGGAGATAGTAGACCTTTGTCTGAGGAAGAGCAGGTGAAGATTTTTTCCCACATTGTGTACTCTAATATTTCCTATTGTTTCTAGGTAAACATTTGAAGACAAAAAAAAAAAGCTTTAAAAAATGCAAATTGGCCAGGAAAATAGCTCAATGTTAGAGTGCTTCCCTCAAATGTGCAAGCCTCTGGATTCAATCCCCAGTACCATAAGGAAAGGGGGAAAAAGGAAACAATAAAAAATATAAACATAGGCTAATTATTCTCCAGGTTTGACAGTCTGAGATTTGGAATCTATGGTCCTAGTCTCAGCTGGGTCAAATAAAAATCTAGCTTCATGAAATTTCCTAAACCATAATGATAAGATTTCTGACTATAATAAGAAATTATATGCTTTTCTCTACGGCATTTTAAATATGGTCTTAAAACTCCTTTTGTCATTGATGTTTGATGATCAAATGATTCTGGATTAGGAAAGCAAGACTTTCTTGTGGCCAACCTATCCTCCAGGAGAAGCAGGTGACCAAACTTGGAGAATGGCAAACCCTGACATGAATGCCCAGAGCCTGGCTCCTGAGGTTCCACATCGCACTGTATGCTCAATGTCCTTCATATTCAACCTGTGCTAAACAGATATAAATGTGGATGATATATGGTAGAAAAGAACACTTCTGATTTTTCTCACTAAAATCAGAGAACTATTAAGGACTCTACTCACCATTACCATTCAAGGTGCTCATCTACAAGGAAATGCTATTATATCACAGAATATTTTAAAAGATAAAAATATTTCAACTGTAGAATATTTTTGGACCTGAGTTTTTAAATAGAAAGATAACAAAACATATAAAAATATGTTTATCATTTAAAATGAAAACTATGATACCAGGAATATGCAAGTGATAAGAAATCAACTGAAACACATCTTCTGAGAATAAAAATATTTATTCAAGCTTCTATTAAAGTATACAAACAGGGAAGTAAAAAAAATCAAGTATGTATAATTACCAATACTCCATGATGAATATATTTATTATGTATTATAAATACATACTAACAAAAAAATTTTTAAATAAAGTGTACAAAGAGCAAATTTATCTTGGGATTAAACCAAAAACATTTAAAACACATGCGGGCCGGGGGTTTAGCTCAGTGGTGCTGCCGCCTGCCTCACAAGTGCAAGGTCCCGAGTTTGAGCCCTGGTATCAAAAAATACACACACACACACACACACAGACACATTACACCAGTGTTAAGACATATTAATCCAGCAATATCAGCCTTGATCATGATAGAACTGACCTCTTAATAGCATTTCTCATATGTAATTTATTCTAGAAGTTAAAAATTATTTTTTAAATTTATATATTAATTGGTACATTTTAGGTATACAATACATTTACATTTATCATTGGGTGTTTGTACCAGAACATGATGGATCTTAGTTATTTTTTCTCCCATTACCTGTGTGCCCTTCACCCCCTCCACCCTTCCCTATTTACACAGACTTTGTTTCCATTTTTTTTTCTTTCTCATTTTTCCTTTCCCCTTCCCCTCCCGCCACCCCTCCACCTTTGGACCTTTTCCTATTTCAAATTATCAATTATTCGTTTTAATCATTTTCATCCTTATTTACACTTTCAGTTTCTCACACTAGAGAAAGTATTCAGTATTTACACATGTGTTCTATTTATTTCACTTAAAAGTATGCCCTCGATATGCATCCATTTAGCTATAAATGTCTCTAGTTTCTTGTTCTTTATGGCTGAGTAGTACTGCATTTTATTAAAAAGCCACATCTTCTTTATCCAGTTTCCAGTTGGTGGACACTTGGGCTGTTTCCAAGTTTTAGCTATTACAAACTGTGCCGCTATGAACATAGGTGCACATATATCACTGTGGTATGATTCTTTTAATTCTTTGGGGAAGATCTCCAGCAGGGGAATAGCTGGGTCAAATGGGACCTCTAGTCCTAGTTCTTTGAGGTATCTCCATACTGATTCCCACAGTGGTTGCACCAGTCTGCACTCCCACCAGCAATGGAGAAGGGTTCCTTTCTCCCCACACCCCCACCAGCATTTGTTATTGGTTGATTTCTTGATAGCAGCCATTCTTTTTGGGGTGAGGTGGAATCTCAGTGTTGTTTTCATCTGCATCTCTCAAATAACCAGTGATGTTGAACATTTTTCATATATTTATTTGCTGCTTTTACTTCTTTGTCTGAGAAATGTCTGTTCATTTCAGATGCCCATTTTTGAATTGGGTCTTCGAATTTGGGGGGGTCTGATTTTTTCAATTCTTTATATATTCTAGATAGTAGACCTTCATCTGAGGTGTTTATAAATTTAAAGTTAATAAAATAAAAAGTACCATATATATATTTTTTCTTTTTTTTTTTTGGTACCGGGGATTGAACTCAGGACCTTGTGCAGCGGAACCACTCAGCTAAATTCCTGGCCCCTATTTTAAAAAATTTATTTAGGTACCGGGGGGAATAACGTTTCCAATAAAGCAGCATTTAGGCAGGATTCCCTAGCCTTCACCCTCTGGAGAGTTGTCAGTGATCATCCAAAACAATCAGGACACACAGAGCAGCATTCTTCTTCCGCTTGTGTAGAATAGACTATTATAAGCTGAAGCTATTTTAGGTGTCACACAAAGAATATATGCTCTCAAATGAAACCGAGACAAGCTTGAGGAGCTGTGACAGCAGAGGAGATGCAGGTGGGAGGTTGCACATTGCTGACTTTCCATGGGTTTCCATCTGCAAGCCACGGGCTCTATGAGAAGTGTAAGGCACCCTACAGTCTCTTCGGTGGTTCTTAACCTTGAGTGCACAGTGAAGTCACCTAGAAAGGTCTCTTCTCATTTTTATTTATTTATTTATTTATTTATTTATTTATTTATTTATTTATTTATTTATTTATTTATTTTAGATACCGGGGATCAAACTCGGGACTTTGCGGCTTGTGGGGCAGGTGGCGGAACCACTGAGCTAAATGCCTGGCCCTCTTCTCGTTTTTAATACCATGGTCTAGACCCCACTCAAGATCCATGAAATTAGGAGCCCTGGTTATGTGGCACAGGCATTAGGATGTTTTAAAGCTTCCAGAGGTTATCATGTGCAGCTAGGGTTGAGTCCCACTAAAGTAAAGCAAGAAAGCTGAGAAAAGTCACAGATGACTGTCATTACTGTGTGTATGAACTTCAATGATGACAGGAAACAGTATTTCAGGAAGAAGACGCTTTTCGTCTTTGCTAGTGCCAGGCTGCCATTTGTGTCATGCATTCTGCACACATGATGCAGAAACCCCTCAAGACACGAGTGTCAGCACTGTTTACTGAACACTTCCCTACTGCTAAGCTCCAGGCTGCACACACCCACACCTCACCCTCACCCCACTCACAGCACTCCTTGCAAACACATTACCACTGATTTCTGTTTCTCTGCAAAAACAATTATTAACCCCATTAACCCAAGACAGCTGACAAGGAGGGGCTTGTTTGCCCATCACAGAGCAAGTAGGTGTAGAAGCTAGGAGAGAATCTGCATGCGCCTGGTTATAAAAGCCATGCTTTTGTTTGTTTTCTTTAAGGCATGCTTTTTATTTTTCCTTCATTTTATGTATTTATGTTGTTTCACAAGTTTATAAAGAAAAATAAAAGTTGATGGTACAAAAGCATATAAAGAATTAACCTCATTCATAATGATTTCCTATCATGAATGGAGTTCAAACTTAGGAAACACAGGTATCCTTGACTCCTATGACTTCACCATCAGTTCCTCTTCCTGGAGACGCAGCTAGCAGTTGCTTGTTTATCTTTCTACAGTTATTTAATGCAAATAGAAGCAATGCATGCAAGCATATACTGTACGGGTGTGAACACCATGTATGTGGGGTTCCATCTCACTTGAAACAATGGTAGCGCAGTTCACACAGTTTTTCACACAGATTTTTCAACTAGCAGCATCTTAGAGAGAATTCTTTGTCCATGTATACACATTTTAATATTCTTTTTTGTACCACATACTATTCCATTGTACAACAATACTATTCCTTTTTTTACTAATCCTTTACTGGTAGGCATTAATTACTTCTGCTTATTTTCTACTACTACAAATGTTGGAATGAATAACCTTGAGCTGAATAATTGCATGAGCATAGTCAGATAATTGTACCTGTAAAATAATTCTTAGATGACAAATGCCATGCTCTTTCCACTGTCCCATGCAACCTTGGGCTCCTAAGAAACAACTCACAGCCAGACTCACGATGGTTCATATTTATTTCATTCAAAAAACTTTGCCTAAAAACCCAAATTATGTTTTTCACTTTCAATAAAAAATTAGAAATGTTCTCCAGAATATGCTCAAAGACCAAGATAGTCGGAGAGACGGTTCTGACCAGAGTGAAATCTCACTGTGCCCTGCTGGTCTCACTGGCTCAGAAGGTGTCTGCCCCCGAGGACCCAGGGTCCCCCTGGATGGTGCTGACGCTCAGGGATGGGGAGCAGTCCTCTAGGTTCACTGCAGGCAGCGTCACAGACATCCTGGCAGGGGACCTCTGAGAAGTGAAGTTCGGCACTGCCACACCACCTGGGGGAAGGAAAAACCACAGCTCAGCCAGCGTCCCCTCACATCAGGTGCTCTTCCCTCTCTCTACAATATGGGGTGTCAAAAGCAAGGACTGCACATGGGGAATTTCTTTTCTCAAGGTGCTCAGAATTTGCCAGAGACACATAACACACCTTTCCCTCTTTCCCCCTCCACTCACTCCTAATCAATTAAAGTTAACATTTTAAGTGCTAAAAGTTGTGGTACAGATGATAAAATTTGCTAGGTAAGATTGTGTCAGGTTAAGAGCCTAGTCTCTGAAATCCAAACTTTACCTCTTCTGGCTGTGTGATTTGGAGCAAGTTATTTTACCATTCTGAAGTTCAGTTTCATACTCTGTTAACAGGGATAATAGTACCTGCCTTGCAGAGTAGAAAAAACAGCATTGGTATGGAGCTGAAAAACAGAGCTTCATGCTTAGTAAGTGCCCCAAAACAAAGAGCTACCATTACTACTAAAAGATCACTACAGTTACCCTTAAATAAGTAGCCAGGAGTCCAATAAAAAATAAAACAAACACAAAAAACAAAAACAAAACAAAAAATACTGCAAGGGCTGTAAAATAAGATTGCTGTTATTTATAGAAAGAACTTTTTTTAAGGGGGTAGTTTGTTATTTATAGAAAGAACTTTTTTTTAGTATATGTGCTGCCGAAGCGAGTACAGAAAGAACTTTTTTTTAAGGGGGTAAAATATGAGTCATGTAAAAAGCATTTGAAGTCAAAGGTTGCTAAAGCACCTTGCTCTTCCACTACTTATATAAAATAGACCCTCAACTCAGGACCATAGCATCAAATAATCATTCACTAAGTGCTAAGCTATGAATGCCACACTATAGTTAACAGACCTCAAACAAGGGAAGCAATGTTAAAGGAAAAAAATATTAAAGTGGTCATTCAAATATTATTGACATTTGACTTGGAAAGCAATTTTTTCTGTAAAATACATTTTTTCTTTAGCTTTACATTTAATCAAATATGGAAAAAATTCTACTCTAGGGATTGAGAACCATATTATATGCCTAATATAGAAGCTGGCTGATAGGTCTAGAGGAGGTAGTTCCAGATGAATATGTGCATGTTAAAAAATATAGTTGATTACATATGCATAGCTATCTGACTATAATCCAATTCACTCCTCTTAAGTTTGCAGCATATTACCAAAGAATATAAAAAATGTCAACTTGGTATTACCTGAAACTACAAAAATGCTGATTTTTAAATTGTTCATATAAAGCACATGACATATTTTGGTCATATCCATACCCCAGGCCCTTCCTTATACCCCTTCTACCTTATTCCATTTCTCTGGTCTAATAATGGTATCTCTTCCACTTTCACATCATCTTTGTTTTTGTTTTTAGATTCTACGTATTAGAGAAAACATGTAATGCTTGTCTTCTAAGTCTGGCTTATTTCATTTAACATGATGATCTCCAGTACTATCCATTTTCCTACAAATAACATAATTTTGTTCCTCTTTATGGCTGAATACTACTTCATTGTGTATATATACCATATTTTCATTATCTGTTCATCTGTTGATGGGCAGATAGGCTGTTTTCATATCTTGACAACTGTAAATTGTGCCACAACTAACATGAGTATACAGATAACTTTGTAGTATGCTGACTTAATTGCTTTGGGTATATACCAAAGAATGGTATAGCTGGATCACATAGTAGTTCTATTTTTAGTTTTTTGAGGAACCTCTATACTGATTTCCATAGTGGCTATCCTAGTTTATATTCCCACCAATAGCGCAGAAGGGTTTCTTTTTCCCATATGTAACCTTGCTAGCATTTATGTGTATTGTTTTGTATTCTTGATGACATTCATTAGTGAGATGGAATCTCAAAATAGTTTTGATTTGCACAAAAATCCTTATTTTAAATTTCATGGATTTACTATAGATGTAAGATATGAAACAACTTAAAAACAAATGGTCTTTAGACCCTTCTGAGTCAAGAGTCATAGCAATTTTCCTAAAACCCCTTTATATTTTTGGATAGTTTCCACAGTAATAAAGTGGAATTTTCTGTTAAATTTTATAGGGGGTACAGTAAATGTAGGCAGTCTTGGAGATTTCAATGATTACTCAATCACAGCTGTCCAAGATGATCAGGATATTTAGAAATGCCAAATTCTTTTCTTATTAGGAAGTCCAACAAAGTCTACCTTATTCTATACCATTGCTTTTTTTTACCAGTAGAAATTTCTTTTTTTTATAAAAATAAGGAAAGGAGATAGATCTGGCATACTTATAGCAACATCACAAACTATAGTACCGTCAGATTTAAGAAGAAAGCAATTTAAATAGATTAAATATTTTCAAAAGGAAAAGACTTTTTGAAATTTATCTATCAGAATATGATAGGAAGTTATGAAATTCTAAAAACTACTTTAAAATATTTATAGTTGATATACATTATTAGAATAGCCTTATAAAGCCATAATATACACAAAATAACTAAAGGAAGCATCCAAGAGCTTACTTCATCAATAAAGAAATTAAGACAGGAGATAATTGAGGATTACAAATAATATTAGCAAATTAATATTCTGCCTATAAAATCAATTTACTGTCACCTCCAATTACATATTCTTTAAAAAAATTCCTTGAGGGGTCAGGGATTTAGCTCAGTGGCACAGCTCCTGTCTCCCAAGCATAAGGTCCCGAGTTTGATCCCCAGTACCACAAAAAAAAGAAGAAAAAATTCCTTGAGTTACTTCTCTGACAAAACTACATTGATGCCTAACACCTGTTACCTAATTTTATAAAACTACTTTATATGTTCCTTTTATGGATTTATTTTTTAAAATTAATTTTACTGGTACACTTTGGATATACATTAACGATCACATTCATCATATGGAATTTGTACCTGTACATAAAATATCTTGATTCTTTTTTTTTCCCTTTTCTCTCCTCTCCCTTCAATCCCTCTTCCTTCCTTATTTACAAAAGCTTTGTTTCCATTTCTGCTCAATCATGTAACTATTTTTGGATTTTGAAGAAATTTCCAAGTCTTAAGGAACATATTAAGTTCAATCATTGAAAAGTTACTGCTTTATATTTACATAGAAATCAAAATTTTGTAAATGCCTTTTCCTCCATCATCTTCTCTAATAGTAATTCTGGGAGACAGACAGCATAACTGAGATGCAGTGCTGTCCTGACTGGCTACACATCTGTGTGAGCATACTGCATGGATGGAGCTGAGACCAGCCAAGAGGACACAAACATAAGACACTCCTAATTTCTCTGCAGAGATAGGCATGTACAGAGTTACTTTACCTAGTTTATATTAGATGGAAGGAGACGTTGAGCTGAGACCTAAAAGATGTTGTGAAGTCAACGAAGGCAAAGAACAACAAAATAAAATCAAGGATCAGGCTCGTGTGGAAGGGAACTCTGAGTATTCTGATATCAAAGTATAGACTGGACTGAAGGAAAGGTGAGGCTCTAAAGAAGAACAGGGCCAAGTCATGTAAACAATGGGGAATCACAAAAGAATCTGAACAGTGCAAATGTATCTTAGGATCCTGAGATAATTTCAATAGCTGTTTGGAAAATAAGGAGCAGAGGGATCTATGGCAAAAATCCACGGATGATCCTTTACAGTGGGAACAGAGTCAAGATCCTTTGCAGAAAGAGTCAGCAGTCAGCACTTATTAAGAATTGAGTTTCGCACAGAAATGACAGGTATGGTGACTGAGCAAGTAGTAATACCGTAGGAACACAAAGAAATGTGAGGGCTACAAATGGGGAGATTTTGAGACCAGTGACAAGGGATGCTTGGAAGATGTGTGAATGGACTTTTCCAGCAGGTGCCCGGAGAAAAAGATTTCAAAGACTGTAAAGAAGTTTTAGAGCTATAGAAGTAGCAGTCATCTACACAGATATAATGATTACAGTAACAGGAACTGCAATCACCCAGGGAGAAAAAAACAGACTGAGAACAGAAATGGCAAAAAAACCCAAACAGCTGTGGGGAAGGGTTCCATTCTCACTGGCCTCATATGCTAGTTGGGTGTAGGAGGTGAATGGCAAACAAGTAAGGAAATAAACACAATGTCAGGAAGTGACAAGTGCTATAAAGAAAAGCAGGGGTAACAGAGAGAATAAGAAATTTTGAGAAAGTTATGTGAATTATCTGAACCATAGTTTTCTCAACTATAAAATAATCTCTGAGGGTTTTATGAAGATTAAACAAGGCAATGCATCTGAAGTGTTCTGTAGAGTGCTGGCCCACAGAAAACACTCCCAATAGGTCAGCTCTTACCGTCATGGAGCTGGAACAGGTTATCCAAGAGGCCAGGCCCCTCAGCAAGGACTGCACAAGGTTCTCTACTTTAGGGAGAAGGACAGGATTGAAGTGGAGAGAGAGAGAGAGAAGAGACTGAGATTGAGGGAGGGAAAGGAAGGGCGGTTAGGCTGGCAGCAACACTGTGGAAGAGCTCCAAACAGTCATGCTATTATTTTATTTGTTTTGGGGTTTTTTTTTTTGGTAACGGGGATTGAACTCTGATCCTTGCGCTTGCGCAGCAGGCAGTGAAACCACTGAGCTAAATCCCCGGCCCATGCTATTATTTTAAACTCTAGCTCACTGTGTTCTAATAAATAAGTTATGCCAATAAAATGCACCATATTATGTAAGGATTTGTTGTTGTTGCTGTTGTTGTTTTGGTTTTTTGGTGCCAGGGATCAAACCTTATGCTTTCGAGGCAGGCGGTGGAACCACTGAGCTAAATCCCCAGCCCTCTAAGGGTGTTTTTTAATGTACATTTTGGGAACACTTTGTTTTTAAAGTGTTCATTCAAAGTTCAATCAGCAGTACAAAAAAAAGTGTTCATTCAAGCAAGTTAGAACTTTAAGTGAGAACTCTAGAAACTGGGAACACCATCACTACTAACAGGTAAAAAGGATAACATTCCTATCTAGTTATGGTCTTCATAGACTTTTTAATTTTTTTAAAGAAAAGACATAATATCTTAATAAATCACCATTAAAGCAATCATAACTCTTCTATTTATATTAACATAGTTTGATGCTTTTGATTTTTAAAATGTCCACAATCAAGTCAAAATTTCCACAGACTATACTATGATGTAATTGTTTCAACAGCTGTTTTCATGTCTAAAAATTTTTAAAAAGACAATTCCTTGATTCCATGGGTTTTTTTATATATTTCACCTGGCATACATTTAAGCTGGGCATGCCATGGAATCAGACTGCGTGTTTAACGTTTCCTAAGTCACAATTTAATATACTTTTTAGACTTTCAAAATACCAAGTTTTTGCTTTAAAATATTTAAAAATTCAAAGGAAATGTTATGTTTTCTCCTCTTTGATGGTAGATTTATATGACTAAGGAATAGAAAAACTAAAACTAATTTTTGGTGTTCATTTAAGATGTTACTTGTTTATTTACATATATTTAAAAATATAAATAACATAGCCTTCTAAAAGCTTTTCAGGTTTAGATATTCCATTTCATCAATAGGTTTCAGATTCCAAATCTTAACCTTAAACATTTGGTAACCCATTATTATGTCTCTGTTATTTACAAATTGAGAAGAACTCAAACAGAGCACTGTCTCCTAAAACAACACAAGCAGAAAAAAGAAGGAAAAGAGTCATCAGTAGGGCAGCACCTCTCAAATGGTTCCTTCAGACTGAATACACATACCGCTACCTATACATGTGAATGTATTTTATGAGAAGAACAGACAGTGGGGTGAATTTTAACTACCTGGATTTGTGTTTTTCTACCTATGGTTAAAGGTTGGTGTATTATAAATGATGCATTTAAAAATAAAAGCAAAAAGGAAATAAACTTAATAATCTTTAGTCCAAGTACAGGAAGGATCTTAACCCAGGGTATGTGGACAGGTAACTAGGGTTCTGTAAACACCCTGACACTTAAGACGAATTATTGTTTATGCAGGTAGAATTCGGGAAACAGACCATTGGTCAAGGCTTTCAGTGACTCAAAGAAGCCTGAGGTTCCCAAATGTTTAAGAATCATTAAGCTAAAGGATATGACAGTGCCAAATGCAAGCAAAGCATGCTCTCTGAGTTGTTTTTTCAGTGATGGTAGTGAAATATTAGGAGCTCCTGTTCTGCTAATCATAGATCTGAGGGCAACTTGACTGCAGCACTTAGCAAGTTACACTGTAATTATTTCTTCAGATGCCTGTCACTTTCCCTGGACAATGTATTCCTTAAGAGCACAGACAGTTTTTGTCTTGAGTAACTAGCACAGTAGTTATGTTAGTTTGATAGTCTGCTGATTCTGTGAGATACATGTGTCAGTAGGCCAGTGACTGTCTTATTTTCCTCTGTATTTTACAAAGCTATAGCATGATGCTGGGCACACAGTTGGGCCTTGATTGTGGAACCAAATAGACTTATTCTGTCTAGAAAGTCTGTGACTCTTCTTGCTAACAGCTTACTTAGATTCACACTA